>NC_142807.1:65685833-65870833 GCF_049724085.1 Artemia sp. Qi Xiang Cuo | reverse complement strand
GTGTGTGTGTGTGTAATTTTTTTTGTTGTGTGTGTGTTTAAGTTTTTGTGTGCATTTAAGTTTTTGTGTTCTTGTAATTTTTCTTGTGCATGTTTAAGTTTTTGTGTGTGTGTGTGTGTGTAAGTTTGTGTGTGTGTGTGTCTGTGTAAGTTTTGGCGTGTGTATGTAAGTTTTCGTGTGTGTGTGTGTGTGTAAGTTTTCGTGTGCATGTGTAAGTTTTTGTGTGTGTAAGTTTTGGCGTGTGTGTGTGTTAGTTTTAGTGTGTGTGTGTGTAAGTTTTGTGTGAGTGTGTGTTTGTGTTTGTTTTTGTGCGTTTGTGTTTGTGTTTGTTTGTGTTTTTTTTTTTGTTTTTTTGTGTTTGTGTTTGTGTGTGTGTTTGTGTAATTTTTTTTGTGTTTTTTATTTTTTGCGTTTGTGTGTGTGTTTTAGTTTTTGTTTATGTGTTAGTTTTGTGTGTGTGTGTGTGTGTGTGTGTAAGTTTTTGTGTGCATTTAAGTTTTTGTGTGCATGTAAGTTTTCGTGTGCTTCCCAAATCATGAGTTTCAGACAACACACTCCTATGAGTGGCTAAGAAATCTAGCTAAGAAAAGTCAAAAATTGCAAATTAACCATCCCAAATCATAGGTTTCAGTCAACACACACCTACGAATGGCTATGAAATCCTGCTCAGAAAAGTCAAAAAATATCAACCCACACACCCACAAATCATAGGTTTCAGACATCACACACCTACGAAAGACTAAGAAATCTGGTTATGAAAAGTCAGAAATAGCAAATTACATATCCCAAATCATAGGTTTCAGACAACACTCACCTATGAACGGCTAAGAAACCTAGGTCAGAAAAGGCAAAAATAGCAAACTAGTCATCCCAAACTATATGTTTCAGACAACAAACACCTATGAAAGGCTAAGAAATCCAGCTCTGAAAGGTCAAAGTAGCAATCCACCCACCCCAAATCATAGGTTTCAGACACTACACACCTATGAAAGACTAAGAAATCCAACTCATAAAAGCCTGAAATAGCAATCCCACACATCCCAAATCATAGGTTTCAGACACCACACACCTATGAAAGACTAAGAAATCCGGTTATGAAAAGTCGGAAATAGCAAATTACACATCCCAAACTATTGGTTTCAGACAACATTCACCTACGAAATACTAGAAAACCTTAGCTCAGAAAAGCCTGAAATAGCAAACTACAAATCACAAATCATAATGTTATTACAACAAATAAATATTATATTATTATAAAACCAGATATTAATTCTATTAAAGTGAATACTACCCAACACACATCATTTGTTTCAGACACTACACACCTATGAAAGACAAAGAAATCAAACTCAGAAAAGCCCGAAATAGTAATTTACATATCCCAAATCATAAGTTTCAGACAGCATTCACCTACGAAATACTAAGAAACCTTAGCTCAGAAAAGTCTGAAATAGCCAACTACTCATCCCAAACTCGAAGTTTCAGACAACAAACACCTATGAGTGACTAAGAATCCTAGCTCTGAAAAGTCCAAAAAGCAAACTACACCTCCCAAATCAGGTTTCGTGAAATATACTAATTGCATCCTTTTTTGAATCTGAGAATTACGGCTCACTGAGCCCTTCAAAAGCCCGCCTATATAAATCGGCCTAATTTCTTATTTTTAGGCGTTTCTGTTCTTTTCTGGTTTTAATCTGCATTGTGCACGCCTTGTTTGATGCATTTAAAGTATTAACGGTATATTTTATCTTTCCATATCCTTTTACGATAGCTGGTATTTATCACACACCCAGAAAAAACAGCCCAGGGAAAATAACCCCCACGGAAAATATCCCTGAGAAAAGACATGGGAAAATACCCCCTCCCTCCACCGAAAGATATGGTAAAAATGCTATTCAATTTACGCATAATAAAGCAATGTATCTTTTTCTTAAACTCACCCCCTTACTTTTCACGCGAAGAAACAGTTTGTTTTCACCTTACAATGATGGCAATAGAATTGAGGCATGGCCCCCTCCCCCTTTCGCCAATGTCCTAAATATATTGTTAGATCTTAATTTGAAAATAACGAGATTTCACCGGTTCTCCAAAATAGCACATTGCGTCTGCGCCTAATTATTACAATTGCCTCAAAGTGTTTAAATTTTGACGGAGAAACAGTTCCTTTTGACTTTGGCTGCTGCGTTCGTAAACACAGAGGGGAAAGGATGACAGCTAATTATAGGCCTCGTGCCGGAGAGCCTTGTGTCAAAACTAGGTTCGGTTAATAACAACAGTGACGGAAGTCAATGATCGCTTTTAGCTAGGATATAGACACTTAAAATTGCATAAATTTAACGAAAGAAAATTATTTCTTTTTGCTAGAATTAAGGTCGTAAACAGAGGGGGAAGGAAGGATGGGGTTTACGTAACGAAAAAAGAGCGTATTTTACACTTTTTATCGAGTATAAACATTATCTAGGGACGTTTGTATAGGGGGGGGGGTTTACCCGAATATAGTAGAGGGTGACCACGGAAAACAATTTTATTTTGAAAATAAAAAATGAAAACAGAACTTACATTGCTAATTGTGGCTGCCAAGGCTTCAAGTTCATCAATAATTTCATATGTTCTATCCATTGTGTCACAATACTTTCTGATAATTGAAGGGGGGCACATGGAGGGCCTTTGGGGCACTGGGTGGGCCTGTGGAGGTCCGGAGGGACATTTGGGGACCGGTGGGCCTGTGGGGCACAGGGAGGGCCTTTGGGGGTCTGGAGGGACATTTGGGGACCGGTGGAGGGCCTTTGGGACCCCGTTGGTCCTTTGGGAGCTCGATGGGCCTTTGGGGGGGGCACAGGGAGGGCCTTTGGGGGCCGGGGGGCCTTTTGGGGACCGGTGGAGGGCCTTGTGGCCCCGGTGGGGCGTGGGGGCGCTGGAGGGGCGGGGGGGGGGCGGGGGGAGGGGGTGTGGGGGGGTGGGGGGGGGGTTGGGGGGGCGGGGGGCCCTTTGGGAGCTTGGGGGGCCTTTGAGGGTCCGGGGGGCAGTTGGGGGCCTGGGGGACATTTGGGGACCGGTGGAGGGCCTTTGGGAGCTTGGGGGCTTTTGAGGACCGGGGGCTTCCTTCGGGGTTGAGGTAGGAGGATTGGAACCCTTTGGGGTTGGGTTAGAGGACCTCACAACACTGTTCAAATGAAACTTGTGTATTATAACGACCACACTCAAAACCTCTTCCAAAATCTCTTCAAAAATCTTCTTTTAAAATGTCTCTATCTGTTTCGCCGAAATAGTTCCATAACCTGTCTAAAACGGTTTCGCCCAAATAATCCCTAAACGTAAATTCAGCGTGTTCCTTTGTTATTGGCATCTCTGCGCTAACGCATTTCAAATTAATAGGAAACCTTTTCGCGCGCTAAAACAATTCATCGCTAAGATGTTTCTTGCCTAATTGTTTCCATGGCCTTTGGTTATTAATATCCTTTGGAGTTCGACCAAAAGAGTTGTTCCCGAGGCAAAGACATTAATGATTTGGATCTATTCCTGGAGAAATGTTTCTATGGCGAAAATTTTTAAAGTCTGACAGATGATGTCATTGATTGATTGATCTGTCAAGAAAGGGGAAATTAATTTGTTGTTTCTAAGGGGAATTATTGATTCACGATAGGTGAATTGAGGTCGACAGCACAGGTGTTCCAAATTCCGGGTTTTTGTTGTTGTAAGTGCACGCTCTCAGCGAATGTCAAGGTCGATGTTGTTGTTGTTGACAGACTTTGATTACGCAATCAAGTTCTCGGAAATTCACTTCCCCCTCGAGTCCTAGATCAATAACAATGTTCCCGTTAGAATTCAATGCGCATGTGCAACCTTCGCCCCGGAGTTATTGCACATAGAAACAACAAATAAATCGATCGTGGAAAAAGAAGTCATTGAGCGATTACGCAATCTTTCTCCCTAGGGACTCTATGACCATATTGTTTCATAATTCCCCACGCCCGTGAATCAATAATCCCACCATCGATTATGTAAATCACCCCTCATGCGATTACACGTGGCCAAACAACAACAACAACAGATCGATTGACCTTGACCCCCATTAGACTCGATCGATAATCCTTGAATAAATTATGTCCCGTCAGCATTAAACTAAATTGTAGATGGCAGCACGGTGTTCGTCCCGGACCTCCTGATAGGGTTCTACTGTTACATCTCATACTAATTTGACACCAGAAATTTCGCACGACATGAAAATTTTGTCTAATCTTCGCAAAGACCCTTCAATTATAATAACTAAAGCAGACAAGGGAAATTCACTTGTAGTCATGGATACCTTAGTTTACGACAATAAAATTTATTCACACTTAAATGACACAAATACATATACTTCCAAGACTCACGACCATACTAATAAGTTTGCGAATAAAATTATAACCGAATTAAAGAATTTAAAACAAAATGGCAAAATCACCCCACAATTGTACAATAAATTTTCTCCCCCGGGGTAGATTTTGCCCAAAGTTTTACGGTTTACCGAAATTACACAAGCAAGGTATTCCCTTAAGGCCAATTGTAGCATGTACGAAAACCCCTGCTTCCAATATTGGAAAGTGGTTATGTACAGCCTTCAAACCGTTACTTTATTCCCAAAAATCCTACATATGTAATTCGGTAGATTTAGTAGAAAAACTTAAAAGTGCAAGCAATTCAGAAAATACAATAGTAAGTAGTTTTGACATAGTTTCTATGTATACAAATGTTTATTTAACAATATCTGAGCAGTTACTAAAAAATAAAATTGAATAAAACTATCATTTCATTAAAGATTCAATAACAGGAATAGATTGTGAGGTTTTAATGTTCCTTTTCAGAATTTGTAGTATGCTTTCAATGTATTTTCAGTTCCATAATTATTCTTATCAACAAAAAAATGGTCTCCCTATGGGTGCGCCGCTATCTGGGTTATTAGCAAACATTTATGTAGAACACCTTAAAAATTGGGCCTTAAATTCATATTTTTCAAAACATGGCTATTGAGGGCATTATATGGATTATGTAATATCACTATGGAATTATGGGAAAATTGAACTTAGGGGCTTTCTAGATCACCTTAACACATATGACCGAAATTTACAATTTACCTTAGAAATTGAAAATGCAAATAAAATACCCTTTCTGGATATTTTAATTATTCGTGACATTGATAAACTGGATTTTACAATTTACAGAAAACCCACACAAAATAACAGATATCTACATTTTAAATCCAATCACCCCCCACAAGTTAAAAGAGGTGTTTATACATCTCTTGTTGACCGTGTCCTAAGCATTCGCTCTGAATCTTACATCACAGATGAACTAAATTTTATTAGAGACATACTTTTGGAAACGGTTATCCTATTGTCTTCATTAACAATACAATTAGCCGAAGATTGGCAAGACACTCCCGTAAAATTAAGGGTCTTTTGCAATGTGAAGTTCCCGTCAAGCCCTCAAATATAATTTAACTTCCATATATTCCAAAAGTCACTACAAGTTTAAAAAAAGTTTGCACACAAAATAATTTTTATGTCGTATTTACAAATAATTTTAAAATCATGAATTTCTTAAATTCTGGTAAAAATATAACCCCAGTTACTCGCCAGAGAGGGTTTATCAAATACCATGTGACTGTGGCCATTTTTATGTTGGTAGAACCCATCAAAATTTAGAAAAACGCCTGCAAATACATAAAGATGACATAACTAAAGCTTTAAATTCTAATAGTGCAAATATTTCCTTTGATTCTGCTTTCAGCAGTCACATATATGATAACCCTAGTCATAAAATGATTTTTGAAGAAACTTGCCTTATTAGCAATGATTTAGGCATAAAACAGGTTGTTTGAGAGGCAATTGAAAGTAAAATCAAAATAAATAGTAATATTTCTTTAAATATAGATTTGGGGGAATATTCGCTTAATGCCCTATACACAAATTTAATTAAAAATGATTTGACTAATTATATTAAAAAACCTGTAAATAACTCCACTCAACCTATTACGAATAGACCTTCTATACTGGCTGCCAAGAAGGCGAGATTAGCTTTAAAAGCTTGTCTGTAAGTATTTTAATTCCATCTGAATGAATTGTTCTCTGTTCATTCGTTTGGAGTACCAGTCCTGGTTGAACTTCCTTGAAGTAATGATATTAGGGCTGTTTTAAAACATTTTTTTTAAACAGTTTTAATAATTGAATTTTAATGTAAGTTTCTTTTATAGTTTTTTTATTCTCTTCGTCTGTTTTGCTGTGGACGGCCCTTGGATATAGGGTCGAAATATTTATTTAAAGTTGCGTTCCACTGTCTTGTATAAAAATTTCCCTGTTGCTCTACTTATTTGTTTAAGAGAAGAGGGTAACTCTAGTATCAAGAGAGAACATGATGAATTATTTTATGAAACAGATTCAAAATATCAAACGTTGTTCAATAATATTAATAATGTATAATAATGTATGTAAGGTATTTTTATGTAAATATTCTACATATCGCTATTTCAATAAAAATATTTTATGCATTACTTTGTTATATTTCCATTATTTTTACGATACAATAGCATGTCAAACGCTTAGAATGCTTATTAAAAAGTCTGAGATTTTTTATTTTCTTTGGAAAAAATTAGAATTGGGGTATAACTTTTTTCTTTTCTTTGAGAAAATTCAGAAGATAACTTTAACTTTTACTCACTTCGTTTTGAAAACTCAGAATTAAAGTGGAACCTTTTTTCTTCTTAGGGAAATCATTCAGGAGAGAACTTGAACTTTTCTTCACTTCTATGAGAAAATACAGAATTAAAGCAGAACTTTTCCTCTTAATGGGGAAAAATACAAACCTTTTTTTATTTGAGAAAATTCAGAAGAGGACTTGAGCTTTTCTTCACTCCTTCGAGAAAACTAAGAATTAAAAGTGGAACTATTTATCTTCAGAAGAGAACTTGAACTTTTCTTCACTTCTCTGAGAAAACTCGGAATTAAAGTGGAACTTTTTATATTCAGAAGAGAACTTGAACATTATTGCACTTCTTTGAGAAAACTTAGAATTAAAGTTGAACTTTTTATCTTCAAGGTAAATATTCACAGTCGAAATATAACTTTTTTCTATCTTCTATGAACAATTTGGAATAGAACTTTAAATTTTTTCATCTCTTTGAGAAAAATCAGAACTGAAGTGGAATTTTGATTTTCTTTGGAAAAAATTTGAATTAATGTGTAACTTATTTCTTTTCGTTGAGAAAACTCAGAAGAGAACTTGAAAATTAGGAACTGAAGTGGAACCTTTTTTATATTTTTTTTTCTTTGGAACAAATTAGAAATGAACTGTAACTTTTTTCTTTTCATTGTGAAATTTTCAGAAGAGAACTTGAACTTTTTTCACGACTTTGAGAAAACTCAGAATTACAATGGAACTCTTTATCTTCATGGCAAATATTCACAATCAAAATATAACTTTTTTGTATCTTCTACGAAAAATTTGGACAGAACTTAAATTCTTTTCATCTCTTTGAGAAAAATCAGAACTGACGTAGAACCTTTTTATTTTCATTGGAAAAAATTAGAATTGATCCAAACTTATTTTTTTTTTAGAAAATTTCGAAGAGAATTTGAACTTTTTTTCATTTTATTGAGATAATCCCGAATTAAATTGGAACCTTTTATCTTCGGAAGAGAACTTTAAATTTTCTACACATACTTGTGGAAACTCACAATTTATGTGGAACTTTTTATCTTCTTAGTGAATATTCACAATCAAAATATAACTTTTTTATATGTCTTACGAGAAATGTAGAACAGAACTTAAAGTTTTTTTCGTCTCTTTGAGGAAACCAGAACTGAAGTGGAACCTTTTTTATTTTCTCTGGAAAAAATTAGAATTGATCTGTAATTTTTTTTTCTTTGATAAAATTCAGAAGAGAACTTGAACTTTTCTTCACTTTATTGAGAAAACTCAGAATTAAAGTAAAACTTTTTATCTTCAGAAGAGAACTTGAACATTTTTGCACTTCTTTGAGAAAACTCAGAATTAAAGTGGAACTTTTTATCTTCATGGCGAATATTCACAATCAAAGTATAACTTTTTTCTATATTCTATGAAAAATAGTGTGTCACGCCAGCTCAGACACACATTCATAGTGAGAGAGACATGCAAAAAGCTAGGTTAATTTAGGTTTACTTAGAGTGGCGCGCCCCTCTAAGTAAAACTAAATCAATCTAACTTTTTGCACGTCTCTCTCACTATGACTGTATGTCTGAGTGGGTTGCTTCCATCTATAACCAGTCTAACCTTTTTTTTTTTTACTGAATATTTTGGATTTAGAAAAATACTCAACGTTTTTACGAATCTTAAAATGACTTGAAGTTTGCTTGCGGCTGTACCAATCGCACTATATGCTTGCTCTTACACACGAAGCGGCTTTACCAGTGGTACACTATGGTAGGTTATCGAGACTACCTAGTTTATTGCATGTCTTAAATCAGTAATTTTCACACATTGGAGGGATAAACACCTGCATCATACTTTAAAAAAAAGTGAAAAGGAATTATTCGAGGAAAGTTTGTACACTTGATGAAGTCATTGTTGCCTTGAATGCTGACAAAGAGATATATTTGAACAATGAAACAAGTAGTAGTGGAGATCTTATTGGGAATGTATGCTCACGTTGTCATGACAGTGAGGAGATAAATTCCTTTGGAGTGCCCAAGAATTTCCATCATGCAAATGGTGGATATGTGAAAGCATCATTTCCAGATAAGTTAGTAATCAAAGAGAATGCCAACATAAAAATAACAGTTGATGAAGAGGGCAATCTGGTAACATGCTACCCGTTGATAGATTTTATCGTCATCTTTCCGGTGTTAGCATTCGAATGAAAGCAAAGGGAAATAGAAGACATGCATACTGCTGCACTAACACAATAATTATATCTTGTCTACGTGCCAGAACTGTTACCTCTGTAAAAATAATGTGATAATAGACAATGAAATCGCTGGCAAAATAAAATGGGCATTGGCAGACAATATCAATAATCAATATGAAGTTAAATTAATGGAGAATAAAGAAAAAGTGAACATTAATACTACCAATGATAATATAGTCAATGAATTAAATAATACCAAAGATGAAACGTATATTGATCCTGTAGGTGACACCCCAGTAAAAATTGGGTATGACTCAAAATGGAATAATGAATATTCTACTGGTTATGAACTAAGAAAAGAGGGTAACTCTAGTATCCAGAGAGAACATGATGACTGTATATATTCTACATATTCTACATGTCGTTACTTCAGTAAAAATATTTTATGTATTTCTTTGTTATATATCTATTATTTTTAGGATATGCTAGCATGTCATGCTCAGCGTAAACGCTTAGAATGCTTATTAAAAAGTCGGAGATTTTTTATTTTCTTTGGAAAAAATTAGAGTGGGACTATAGCTTTTTTCTTTTCATTGAGAAAATTCAGAAGAGAACTTGAACATTTCTTCACTTCGTTTTGAAAACTCAGAATTAAAGTGGAACCTTTTCCATTCTTTGGGAAACATTCGGAAGAGAACTTGAACTTTTCTTCACTTCTTTGAGAAAATACAGAATTAAAGTGGAACTTTTTTTCTTTCTTGGGGAAATATTCAGAATCGAAGTATAACTTTTTTCTAAATCCTAAATAAAAATTTAAAATTGAACTGTAACTTTTTTTTATTTGAGAACATTCAGAAGAGGACTTGCACTTTTCTTCGCTTTTTCGAGAAAACTCAGAATTAAAAGTGGAACTATTTATCTTCTGAAGAGAACTTGAACTTTTCTTCACTTCTGTCAGAAAACTCATAACTAAAGTGGAACTTTTTATATCTTAGTTGAGAATATTCAAAATTCAACTGTAATTTCTTTTCTATCTTCTACACAGAAATTTAAAACAGAACTTTTTAATTTTTTTCATGTTTCAAAAATTCAGAACTGAAGTAGAACTTTTTTCTTTTCTTTGGTAAAATTCAGAATTGAACTAACTTTTTTCTTTTCTTTATGAAAATTCAGAAGAGAACTTGAAAATTTTTGGACTTCTTTGACGATCCTCAGATTTAAAGCGGAACTCTTTATTTTCATGGCGAATATTCACAATCAAAGTATAACTTTTTTCTATCTTTTACGAGAAATTTAGAACAGAACTTTAAATTTTTTCACCTCTCTGAAAAAAATCAGAACTGAAGTGGAACCTTTTCATATTCTCTGGAAAAAATTAGAATTGATCCGTAACTTTTTTTTCTTTGAGAAAATTTAGAAGAGAACTTGAACTTTTCTTCACTTTATTGAGAAAACTCAGAATTGAAGGGGAAATTTTTATCTTCAGAAGAGAACTTGAACATTTTTGCACTTCTTTGAGAAAACTCAGAATTAAAGTGGAACTTTTTATCTTCATGGCGAATATTCACAATCAAAGTATAACTTTTCCTATCTTCTATGAAAAATTTGGAACGGAACTTTAAATTTTTTCATCTCTTTGAGAAAAATCAGACCTGAAGTGGAACTTTATAATTTCTTTGGAAAAAATTAGAATTGATATGTCACTTGTTTCTCTTCATTGAGAATATTCAGAAGAAAACTTGAACTTTTCTTCACTTCGTTCAGAAAATTTAGAATTAAAGGGGAGGCTTATATCTTCATGGAGAACATTCACAATCATTGTATAGCTTATAGCTTTTTTCTATCTTCTACGAAAAAATTTAGAACAGAACTTTAAACTTTTGTCTTTGACAAAATTAAAAACTGAAGTGGAAGCTTTTTTATTTTCTTTGTAAAAAATTAGAATTGAAATGTATCTTTTTTTATTTCTTGGAGAAAATTTCAGAAGAGAACATAAACTTTTTTTCACTTCGTTGAGAAAACTCAGAGTTAAACTGGAACTTTTTTCTCTCCCTGGGGAAAAATTCGGAAGAGAACTCGAACTTCATTCACTTCTTTTAGAAAACTCAGAATGAAAGTGGGCCCTTTTTATACTCATGGAGAATATTCAAAATTGAAGTATAACCTTCCATCTTCTACAAAAAATCTAGAGCAGAACTTTTAAATTGTATCACCTCTTTGAGAAAAGTCAGAAATGAAGTGGAACATTTTTATTTTTTTTAATAAATTAGAATTGATCTGTAATTTTTTTTCATTTTTTTTTATTTTCTTTGGAGAAAATTAGAAATGAACTGTAACTTTTTTCTTTTCATTGTGAAATTTTCAGAAGAGAACTTGAACTTTTATTCACTTCTTTGAGAAAACTCAGAATTAAAATGGAACTCTTTATCTTCATGGCGAATATTCACAATCAAAGTATAACTTTTTTGTATCTTCTACGAAAAATTTGGAACAGAACTTAAAATATTTTTCACCTCTTTGAGAAAAATCAAAACTGAAGTGGAACCTTCTTATTTTCTCTGGAGAAAATTATAATTAATCCGTAATATATTTTTTTATTTCAGAAAATTTAGAACAGAACTTGAACTTTTCTTCACTTTATTGCGAAAACTCAGAATTAAAGTGAAACTTTTTATCTTGATAAGAGAATTTGAAAATTTTAACACTTCTCTGAGAAAACTCAGAATTAAAGTGGAACTCTTTATCTTCATGGCGAATATTCACACTCAAAGTATAACTGTTTTCTATCTTTAACGAGAAATTTAGAACAGAACTTTAAATATTTTTCATCTCTTTGAGAAAAATCAGAACTGAAGTGGAATATTTTTATTTTCTTTTGAAAAAATTAGAATTTATTTGTAACTTATTTCTTATCATCTCGAAAACTCAGAAGAGAACTTGAACTTTTCTTCACTTCGTTGAGAAATCTTAGAATTAAAGTGGAACTTTTTTTTGAATTTGGAAAATATTAAATGTAAATTTTATATGTTTCAAATGTGTTTTATATCATTCTAGAACATGTAAAAATAAAAAGTTGAAAAAAGTGGTTGCGGTCCTTGATGGTTCAAATCCATAATCATCTCACTAGTTGATTTCTAAGGATTTCTAAGGATTGTCCTGAATTTCTATATTAAAATTCCTTTTCTTGGCATCTACAACTTTATTAGTTTCAACTTTTTTAGCATACTCCAAAGGTAAAGCATATTTTATTATTTTATATCAAGGCGCAAGCATATTTCATGTCATTTTGAGAAAAAGATGGAGGAAGGAGGGTAACTTGAAAAAGAAGGGCATAAGAATGTACCCAATGAGTACCCTGATCATCCACCACCTCCCTTCTTGAAAAAGAAGGGTATAAGAATGTACCCAATGAGCCCTCGGATCATCCAGCACCACCCTAATAAAATATTAAAGCTTTCATAAGTTGCCTATATTGTTTAATATTTCCACCAACTAATTTGAAAAATAAAGGCATAGAGATGTATCCAACAAGCCCTTGGATCATCCCCCAACCCCTTAAGAAAATATAAAAGTTTTCATAAGTTGCCTACATTGTTTCATATTTCCACCAGCTAATTTTGAAAAAAGAAGGACATAAGAATTTACCCAATGAGCCGATGGATCATCCCCCAGCCCCCTAAGAAAATATTAAACTTTTCATAAGTTGACTAAATTGTTCAATATTTTCAAAAGCTAACTTGAAAAAGAAAGGCTTGGGAATTTACCCAGTGAGCCCTCGGATCATCCCCCAGCCCCTAAAAAATATTAAAGTTTTCATAAGTCGCCTTTATTGTTTAATATTTCCATCAGCTAATTTGAAAAAGAAGGGCATAGGAATGTACCCAATGAGCCAATGGATTATCCCTCACCTCCCTAAGAAAATATTAAACTTTTCATAAGTGTCCTACATTGTTTAATATTTCGACCAGCTAATTTTGAAAAAGAAGGACATAAGAATGTCCTCAATGAGCCCTTGGAACATCCCCCACCTCCCTAAAAAATATTAAAGTTTTCGTAAGTCGCCTACATCGTTTAATGTTTCAACCAGCTAATTTTGAAGAAGAAGGGCATGAGAAGGTAGCCTATGAGCCCTTGGATCATCCCCCACCTCCCTAAAAAATATTAAAGATTTTATAAGTCGACTACATTGTTTAATAATTTCACCGACTAATTTAGAAAAAGAAGGACATAAGAATGTACCCAATTTGCCATTGGATCATCCCCAACCTCCCTAAAAAATATTATAGTTTTAATATTTTGCCTATATTGTTTAATATTTCCACCAGCTAATTTTGAAAAAGGAGCATAAGAGTGTACCCAATGAGCCCTTTGATCATCCCGCCTAAAAAAATTAGTTTTCATAAGTCGCCTATATTGTTTAATATTTTCCACCAGCTAATTTTGGAAAAGAAGGACATAAGAATGTACCCAATGAACCCTTGGATCATCCCCCTACTCTCTAAGAAAATATTAAAGTTTTTATAAGTTACCTACATTTTTTAATATTTCCACCAGCTAATTTTGAAAAAAGGGCATAAGAATGTACTCAATGAGCCCTTGGATCATCCCCCACCTTCCTAAAAATATTACAGTTTTCATAAGTCGCCTATATTGTTTAATATTTCCACCAGCTAATTTTGAAAAAGAATGGCATAGGAATGTATTCAATGAGCCCTTGGATCATCCCCCACCTTCCTAAAAATATTACAGTTTTCATAAGTCGCCTATATTGTTTAATATTTCCACTAGCAATTTTTAAAAAAAAGGGCAAAAGAATACTACAAATGAGCTCTTGAATCATCCTCAACGCACTTAAAAATATTAAAGTTTCCATTTATTATCACTATGGTTTAATATTTCCATTTGCAAATTTGAAGAAGAAGGACATATGAATGTACCCAATGAGCCCATGTATCATCCCCCAACTCCTTAGAAAATTATTAAAGTTTTCATAAGTCGCCTACATTGTTTAATAATTCCACCAGCTATTTTTAAAAAAGAAGGGCATAAGAATGTACCAAATGACTACATGGAGCATCCCCCATCTCCCTAAGAAAATATTAAAGTTTCACAAGTTGCCTACATTTATTAATATTTCCACCTTCTAATTTTGAAAAAGAAGGGCATAAGAATGTGCCCAATCAGTCCTTGGATTATTCCCCACTCCCCTAAAAAAAATTTAAGTTTTCATAAGTTGCCTACACTGTTTAATATTTCCAACAGCTAATTTTGAAAAAGAATTGCATAGGAATGAGAAATTTAAAATTTAATTTTTGTGTCTAAAGTTCGCGCATTACTTAGGAACAAAGAACAATTGAACGTTTCATGAATATCTTCAAACTGTATCTACCCGTTTAATTTAGTCGGTTAAAAAATGTGTTTGAAAATAGGTGTTTCAATGTGCTTAATTTTATAAAAAGGTGATTTTCTTTTTAATATTGATTTTATTGTTGGATGTTTGCATGAATAGCTGAAGTGGAAGTGTCTAAGGTTAGTAAATAAAGAAGTCAAGATCAGGAAAAATTTTAATTTAGCTGGTCAAAAAATGTGTTTGAAAATAGGTGTTTCGATGAGCTCAATTTTGTAAAAAGGTGGTAATTTTCTTTTTAATATTAATTTTATTGCTGGATGATTGCACGAATAGATGAAGTGGAAATGTCTAAGGTTGGTAAATAAAGACGCCATAATCAGGAAACATTTAGGCCATGGGGAAGTTTTAAAAAGATAACATTCTAAAGGTCATATTTGATAATTTTAAGCAAAAAGATGTCAGAATTGAACGTTCAATTTGTTAGCTTGTCTAACTCTCAAAGACTAGCTCTAACTAGCTCTTTGATTAGCTGTGACGTCACTTAGTTTAGTATGTTCTGTCGCCTTCCTACTTGAATTGTTATGACCCTCTACAGTACTTGGGGGATACCTGGGGGAATGGATATACAAAATGAATTTTGTCTATTGTTAACATATAGTATTCGTTATTTGAAAGAAAACAGACATTTTTTGTGGAGGGAAGATTTTGCACGGGGAGAATTTTCCATGAACATGGAAGTTTCCTGAAATGAGCTTACAAGGGGAAATTTTACACGGGAAATCTCCCAAAACTCTAAATTTATCTTACTTTCTCTTCTGATTCAACATTACATCTAGAGATTGTTCTTTGGAAATTGTCCGGGGGAAATTTTCTGAAAATTTATATATATCCGGGGGATTTTTCGGGGGAGGGAGAGATATTCCGCAGGAAAAGTTCTCCATAGGGGAATTTTCCGTGGGATAAATTAATCTTGGGAGAATTTTCGGTGAGAAAAACTTTCCATTTGAAGGATAGAATTTCCAGGACAAATTTCACACCGAGAGAATTTTCCCGGCATGATTCAAAAATAGATTAGAAATTAAATGAAAAACAAGTTTCCTTTAAATGAAAGTAGACTAGAGAAGATTTTCTTGGCGAAATTGTCCAGAAGAAAATTTCTGAGCATAATTTTTACCAGGGATGGAATTATCGTGGGGGGTGGGGATATTCAGAAGGATGAATTTTCCATGGAGGATTTTTTGCGTGGGGGATTTTCCATAGAGTAAAGAGGTAGCTTTCCTGGCATTATTGAAAAACGATAAGAAATTGAATTGAAAAAGAAACAAGTTTTCTTTCAAATGAAACCTGAAACTAAGGAGTAATATCGAAACTTAAAACGAAAAGAAATATTACCGCGTATGATGAGAGATACCCCCTCCTCAATGCCTCACTCTATACGCTAAATTTTGACTCTTTGTCCAGATTCTTCAAGAACAACTCCTGAAACACAACGGTCGTTTAATTAAAATAGGAAGCATTTTAAAACACTAAAAAAAACATATGTGAGGGGTATCTCTCCCTCTCATATATGCAATAATTTCAGCTCGTTTTAGTTTTAATACTGTGATCCTTACTTTCTTTAAAAAAAAACTTTTTTATTTAAATACTGAGGTAGAACCAATTCTCACGGAGAACATTGACATGTTGCCGATTCTGAATAGCCAAAAGTAGTAACTTGGTTAACCTTCTTTATCGTGAGCCCAGGGTGATAGTAGTGAGGGATTTTTGGATTCTGTGACACCAATAGCCGCTACTCGTATCTTATAGACCATCCATCAGGAAGAAGTTTAACGGCGATTCCTTCAAGACGCACATATTATTAATATCAGTGTGGAAACCCCGCTTGTAACTAAAGATGACCTAATCTCACTTGACTTGTTAGAGCTCAGGGTCCACTAGCCGAGTGGGAACCCCCGGTAGTAACTGAAGACGGTGCACTCGTGGATGTTACGTAATGACGGGGCAAACGTAGATGTTGCGCAATGAGGCCGCACATTTGAGTGTCGCGTAATGGTGGCGAACATGTGGATATTACGCAATTAGGGGGCAAATGTGGATGTTACGTAATTACAAGGCACATGTGTGCTACGGAGTGATGGTACACACGTGAAGGTTCGTAATGACGGCTCACACGTGGTATGCTACATACAATTTTAAGAGATATTTTATTTCTTTATTCACGAGGTTTTTTTTTATTTTTTTTCTTATTTGAAATTTTTTTACAGTGGTTTCTAGGATATCTTCCTCGAGACGTTTTTTTCCAATAAGATATTTTTTATTTCTTTAAGATTTCATTTTCTTCAAGATATTTTCTTCAAGATATTTTGTTCTTCATGACACTTTTTTGTGCAAGATTTTTTTTTCTTCCAGATTTCAATTTCTTCAAGATATTTTTTTCAAGATCTTTGTTTCTTCAATATTTATTCCTCAGTGAATGTTTGCAATCCGTCACGAAAGATTTTTGTTCGTCCTAGAAGTAGAACGTAAAACCAGATATTTCCCCCCAATGTAATGCTGCCTTAGACACCTGGACCAGCACATTATTCCTAATATTATGATTTGGAAAATACTGTAATGCTTTAAGAGAATTCGTTTCTTTCTTCAACAGTTTTTTTCTTGATTTTTTTTCTTTGAGATTTTTTTACACTGTTTTTTAAGATATTTTCTTCAAGAAATTTTTTCAACAAGATTCTCTTTTTTTTCGAGATTTCATTTTCTTCAAGATATTTTCTTCAAGATTTTTCTTTCTTTAAGACACTTTTTTCTACAAGATTTGTGTTCGTTCTAGGAGTAGAACGTAAAACCAGGGATTTTCTTCAATAGAATGCTGCCTTAGACACATGGAGCAGCGCACTATTCCTAATATTATAATTCGGAAAATGCTTGCTAGTTGAAATGATTCGATAAAGCTCTGGATTGCATGTTTCCTATATCTAACATAATTCACATGCATATTTTTTTCAGTAATAGAGTCTTTTACCCTATTGGAAGTAATCTTTAACGAGCTTACCTATGTACACAGGCTACAAGATGCATAAATTGCATTAATGAAATATATTAAAGATTCATCCTGGAACAATACATCTAAAAGACTAAGAATTTGTATTGTACCTAAAAGTTTTATTAACAGACAAATTTAAAAGCATTATTAAAACACTTTATGCTTAGAGCACGGAGAACATAGCATTTCTTTATTATATCGTAATATTCTATGACAATTCCCAGCCTCTGACACTCAATGGCTGGCTCGTGGCAACCTCTGTCGCGCATTATAGCTGTTTTGTAGTTTAGCTTGTCCATGTTAGCTTTCTGCTGCTTCCAGTGTGTTTTAGAAGTTTTTCATTTGAAACATATGATTTATTATAATTACTTCCGCTGTTTCATGGTTTAATTTTCCTGTTTTAGCGTTTTTTTTCTTTTCAACGGTATTTTGGAAGTTTTTAGTTTAAAAAGCAAGATTTAGGATGTTTAGCTGTGCTCTTTCGGGATTTAGCTTTGTTAGCTTTGTTGGTGTCTCAAAGACTATTTTGGAAGAAATTTTTTATTTCTACTATTTTGTGCTATAGCTTGTAATTACTAGCTTTGATGGTACTTCAAAGTGGGTTTTGGAAGTTTTTGGTCTGAAAAATATGATCAAGGTTGTTTAGTTTTGCTGTTTCACGGTTTAGCTTGATTTTCTTAGCGTTGTTAGTGTTTCCAAGTATGTTTTGAAAGTTTGTCGTTTGAAATTTACGATTTAGGGTATTTAGTTGCGTTGTTTCATAGTTTATCTTGTCTGTGTTAGCTTTTTTAGTGTTTCAAAGAGTGTTTTGGAAGAAGTTGTTTAGTTCTACTGTTTCTTGGTTTAGATTGTCTGTGTTAGCTTTATTGGTGTTTCCAAGTGTATTTTGGAAGTTTTTTGTTTGAAACGTAAGATTTAGGTTGTTTAGTTATGTGGTTTTGAGGTTTAGCTTATCAGTGTTAGTGTTGTTGATGGTTCAATGTGTATTTTGGAATTTTTGCCTTTGAAACATACAACTCAGGATGTTTAATTGTCCTTTTTCGTGCTATAGCTTTTCCGTGTTAACTTTGTTGGTGCTTCCAAGTGTATCTGGAAGACGAGGTAAACCACGAAACAGCAGAATCAAATAACTTCCTAGCAAAAAACTCTTTGAAACATCAACAAAGATAACAGAGACAAGCTAAACCACGAAAGAGCACAACTAAATATCCTAAATCTTACTTTTCAGACGCAGAACTTGTAAAATACACTTGGAAGCACCAACAAAGCTGACATAGACAAGCTAAAGCAAGAAACACGACAATTAAACATCCTAAATCATGTGTTGCAGACAAAAAGTTCCATAATACTTTTGGAAACATCGACAACGCTAATATAGACAAGCTAAACCACGAAATAACACAACTAAACATCCTAGACCAAACGTTTAAAAAAAAACTTTCAAAATTTACTTGGAAACACCAACAACGCTAAAACAGGCAAGCTAAACCACGAAACATCAAAACTGAACAATTTCTTCGAAAATACTCTTTTAAACACCAAAAAAGGTAACACAGATAAGCTAAACAACGAAACAACACAACTAAACATTCTAAATCATACGTTTCAAGCGAAAACTTCCAAAATTCACTTAGAAGCACAACAAAATATTTACACAGACAAGCTCAACCACGAAAACGGACGACTAATTATCCCAAATCATACTTTTCAAGCAAACAACTTCCAAAATAAACCGAAGACAGCAACAAAGATAACATAGACAAGCAAAACCACAAAAAACGTAGAAAATATCTTAAATCATATGTTTGAAACAAAAAACATTCAAAATACACTTGGAAACACCGACAACGCTAAATCAGTCAAGCTAAACCATGAAAATGTAAAACTAAAGATCCTAAGTCATACGGCAGAACTAAATGACTTTGAAACATCAAAAAAGCTAAAACATACAAGCGAAACCACGAATGAGCACAACTGAATAAAAACTTCCAAAACATGACGTAGATAATTTCGGAGACCACACTGCTTTTCCATGACGATAAATAAAAGTTCAAATAGGGATAAAATCCTTTTAATAGACAGTGTTTTTTATAACAGTGATAGAAATTCACAAAAATACCAGATATTTCGGTTATACACTTATAGTATAGATATTACAGTTTTACTACTGATGACGGTCACTGTATATGTGACCGAAATATCTGGTATTTTTGTGAATTTCTATCACTGTTATAAAAAACACTGTCTATTAAAAGGATTTTATCCCTATTTGAACTTTTATTTACTTCCAAAACACACTTGGAAACACCAAGAAAGCTAACGCAGACAAGCTAATACACGAAAAAGCAGAATTAAACAACTTCTTCTAAAATACTCTTTGAAACACTAACAAAGCTGACAGAGGCAAGCTAAACTACAAAACAACACAACTATATATCCCAAATCTTACGTTTAGAGAAACCGAGAAACTTCCAAAATCCACTTGGAAACACTAATAACTCTAAAACAGACAAGCTAAACCACGATATATTAAAACTTAACATCCTAAATCATATGTTTCAAATGAAAAATGTCCAAAATACACTTGGAAGCACCAAAAAAGCTAACATCGACATGCAAAACCATTAAACAGGACAAGTAAACATCCTAAATCCTGTTTCAAATACACTTGAAAACACACTTGGAAATATTCAAAATACACTTGGAAACATCAACAAAGCTAACACAACAAGCTAAATCATAAATCAGCACAACAAAAAACCCTAAATCATATTTTCAAACGGAAACTTCCAAAATACACTTGGAGACACCAACAAGGTTAACATAGACAAGCTAAAAAAATTAAGGAGGACGACTAAACATCCTAAATCATACTTTGCTAACGAAAAACTTCCAAAATAACCTGAAACAGCAAAAAAGCTCACACAGACAAGCTAAACCATGAAACAGCATAACCAAATATCTTAAATCATATGTTTTAAATGAAAAACTTTTAAAGGATACCTGGAAACACCAACAACGTTAATATAGAAAATCTAAAACATGAAACAGCAAAACAAACTGTCCTAAATCATAGTTTTAAAATGAAAACCTTCTGAAACACATTTAGAAGTACCAACAAAGCAGACCCAGACAAGCTAGACCACAAAACAGCACAAGTAGACATCCTAAATCATACTTTTCAAACAAAAACTTCCAAAATACCCTTGGAAACACCAAAAAAGCTAATACGGACAAGCTAAACCATGAAACAGCAGAATTAAACAACTTTTGTTCAGAATACTCTTTGAAATATAAACAAAGCTAACAAAGACAAGTTAACCACGAAAGAGCACAACTAAACATCCCAAATCTTACATTTCAAAAACAAAGAAGTTCAAAAAACACACTTGGAAGCACCAACAAAGCTAGCACAGAAAAGCTAAACCCCGAAACGGAACAAGTAAAACCTCCTAAATCATATGTTTAAAACCAAAATTTCCAAATACACTTTGAAATATCAACAACACTAACACAGATAAGCTAAACCACGAAACAACATAACTAAACATCCTAAATCTTACGTTTCAAACAAAAAACTTTCAAAATACACTTGGAAACACCACGAAAGCAAACACAGACAAGCTAAACCATGAAACAGTATAACTAAACAACTTCTTTGAATGTAATCTTTGAAAAAGTAACAAAGCTAACAAAGAAGAGCTAAACTACGAAAAAACACAACTAAATATCTTAAATTTTACGTTTCAAACGATAAACTTCCAAAATACAGTTAGAAACACTAATAACGCTAAAATAGACAAGCTAAACCCTTAAAGAGCAAAACCAAACATCCTAAATCATATGTTTCAAACAAAAACTTCCAAAATACACTTGGAAACACTATTAAAGTTAACACAGACAAGCTGAACCCTGAAACAGCAAAACTAAGCAACTTCTTCCAAAATACTGTTTGAAACATAAACAAAGCTAACACAGACAAGCTAAACAACAAAAGAGCACAAGTAAACAACCTAAACCTTACGTTTCAAAAACAAAGAAGTTCTAAAATACACTTGGAAGCACCAACAAAGGTAGCACAGAAAAGCTAGACCATGAAACAGGATAATTAAACGTCCTAAATCATAAGTTTCAGACGAAAACTTCAAAAATACACTTGGAAACATCAACAACGCTAACATAGATAAGCTAAACCGCGAAACAACATAACTAAACATCCGAAATCTTACATTCTAAATTAAAGAAAATCCAAAATACACTTGGAAACATCAAGAAAGCTAACTCAGACAATCTAAACCACGAAACACCAGAACTATACAACTTCTTTCAAAATAAACATAGAAACAGTAACAAAGCTAAGACAGGTAAGCTAAATTGCGAAAAAAACAAAACTAAAAATTGTAAATCTTACTTTTCAAACTATAAACTTCCAAAATACGTTAGAAACACTAACAACGCTAAAAGAGACAAGCTGAGCCATGAAACAGCAAAACCAAACATCCTAAATCGTAAGTTTTAAACAAAAACTTCCAAAATACACTTAGAAACACCAACAAAGCTAACACAGACAAACTAAACCCTCAAACGGCAGAACTAAGCAACTTCTTCCAAAACACTCTTTGAAACAGAAACAAAGTTAAAACAGACAAGCTAACCCACGAAAGAGCACAACTGAACATCCTAAATATTACGTTTCAAAAACAAATTACTTCAAAAATACACCTGGAAGCACTAACAAAGCTAGAACAGAGAAGCTAAACCACCAAAAAGGACAAGTAAACATCCTATATCATGTTTCAAACGAAAACATCCAAAATACACTTGGAAACATCAACAACGCTTACACAGATAAGCTAAACCACAAAACAACATAACTAAACATCCGAAATCTTACGTTCCAAACAAAAAAAAAAACAAAATACACTTGAAAACACCAACAAAGGTAACAAGAACAAGCTAAATCATAAAACAACACGACAAAACACCCTAAATCTAAAATCTTCCAAAATACACCAGGAAACAGCAACAAAGCGAACACAGACAAGCTAAAACACGAAACAGCATAACAAAATGTCTTAAACCATATGTTTTTAACGGAAAACTTTCTAAATACACTTGGAAACTACAATAACCATAAAACAGACAAGCTAAACCATGAAACAGCAAACCTAAACGTTCTAAATTACACTTTTCAATAGAAAAACTTCCAAAATACACCTTGAAACAGCAACAAAGCTAATCCAGACAAGCTAAACCACGAAACAGCATAACAAAATATCTTAAACCATATGTTTCTAACGTAAAACTTTCAAAATACACTTGGAAACTCCAATAATGCTAAAACAGACAAGCTAAACCATGAAACAGTAATACTTAACGTCCTAAATCATAGGTTTAAATAAAAAAAAAATCTAAAACATTCTTTGAAACACCAACAAAGCTAACCCAGACAAGCTAGACCACAAAACAGCACAAGTAGACTTTGTACATCATACGTTTCAAACAAAACACCAGTAAAATTAACACAGATAAGCTAAAAAACGAAACAACGGAACTAAAAATCTTTTTCCAAAATACTCTTTGAAACATTAACAAAGCTATCAAAAATAGGCTAAACTACGAAACAACACAACTAAACATCCTAAATTATACGTTTCAAACGAGAAACTTCACTTGGAAAATGCACTTGGAAACACTAACAATGCTAAAAAGACAAGCTAAACCAAGAAAAAGCAAAAAACATCCTAAATCATATATTTCAACCGAAAAACTTTCAAAACACATTTGTAAACACCACCAAAGCTAACACTGACAAGCTATAGCAAGAAACAGTAGAGTAGTAAACAGTAAACAGTAAACAGTAGAACTAAACAACTTCTTCCAAAATGTTACTTAAACATCAACAAAACTAACACAGAAAAGCTGAACCATGAAAGAGCACAGCTAAACATCTTAAATCATGCTTTTTAAACGAAAATTTCCAAAATACACTTGGAAAGACCAACAACGCTAAAACAGGAAAGCTAAACCACGAAACAGCAATAGTGAACATCTTAAGTCATACGTTACAAACGAAAAACTTCCAAAACGTACTTGGAAGCAGCAGAAAGCTAACACAGACATGCTAAACTACAAAACAGCTATAATGCGCACCGGAGAGTCCAACTAACACTCCTTCCGCACCCACCAGTTCCCCAAACACATCCAATCCAAATTTTGAGACAGCCATTTTGTCCAGCGCACTTGATTTCCAGATAGAAATTATGTTTTTGAGGAGGACACTCCCCCACAGCCCTCAGGGCAAGGGTTGTAAGTTATGCCATGGGGGGCATATAAGGTTTTTATAGAAAGCTTTGTCGTAGAAACTTCAAAAAGGACTCATTCACTTGGAAATTCAAAGGGCTAGTGCCCTTTCTAATAGTCGAAAGTAACTGGAGGGCATCTAAACCCCCTCTCACGCCCACCTTTTCCCCAAACACATCGAATCAAAATTTTGACATAGCCATTTTCTTCAACGTAGTTAAAAATTCAGGAAATTAGGTCTTTGAGGATACCCCCCCCCCCACAACCCTCAGAGCAAGGGTTCTAAGTTATGCCCTGGGGGCATATAAGGTTATTATAGAAAGCGTTGTCGTAGAAACTTCAGAAAGGGCTCATTCGATTGGAAATTTAAATGGCTAGTTGCCTTTTTAATAGCCGAAAGTGATTGGAAGGCATCTAACACCCCTTCCAAGCCCATTTCTCTAAACACATCCAATGTGTTCATTTCTCTAAACACATCCAATCAAAATTTTGATATAACCATTTTGTTCAACGTAGTTGAAAGTTCTGGAAATTATATGTCTGAGCAGGACACTCCCCCCACAGTCTTCAGGGCAAGGGTTATAAGTTATGCCCTGGGGGCATATATGGTTCTTATGGAAGGAATGCTCGAATAAACTTCAGGGAGGGCTCATTTGATTGGAAATCGAAAGTGCTAGTTCACTGTTTAAGCGTCAAAAGATATTGGAGGGTAACCAGCTTCCCCCCCCCCCCGAACCCTGTTTCCCAAATGTATCCGATAAAAATTTTGAGATAGCTATTTTGTTAAAAAAAATAGTTCGAAGATCATATAAAAAAAATCCGGTGTCGACACGACCCCCCCCCCCCCGGCCCGGGAGCAGGTGTTAAGTTATGCAGTAGGTGTTATGTTATGTGAGCAGGAGCAGATGTAAGTTATGCCCTGAGGGCATATATGGGCCTTACGGAAGGGATGCTCGTATTAATTTCAAAGAGGGCTCATTTGATTGGAAATTGAAAGTTCTAGTTCACTTCTAAGAGTAAAAAGAGATCGAAGGGCACCTAGCCCCCTCCTCCAAGCCCTTTTTTCCTCAAACCCATCCGATAAGAACTTTGAGACAACCTTTTTTTTTAGATAGTTCAAAGACCATATAACGAAAACTCCGGCGTTGAAAGAGTCCCACGGGGCCCAAGGGCAAGCGTTGTAAGTTATGCCTTTGGGAAATATATAGTTCTTATTGAAGGGATGCTCGTAAAAACTTCAAAGACGGCTCATTTTATTGGAAATTGAAAATTCTAGTTCAGTTTTTTTAGAGTCAAAAGAGATCGGAGGGCAATTAGCCCCCCCCCCCTCCCCCACTTCCCTTTTTCCCCAAATGCATCCAATAAAATTTTTAGATAGTCATTAAGTTAAAAATTGCTCAAAAGTCATATAACAAAAACTCAGGTGTTTTCACAACCCCCAGAGCCCGGGGGGAGGCGTTGTAAGTTATACCCTGGGGCATATATAGTTCTTATGAAAGGGATGCTCGTATAAACTTCATAGAGGGCTCGTTTGACTGGAAACTGAAAGCTCGAGTTCACTTTTTAATAGTCAAAAGAGATCCGAGGGCAGCTAGTCCCCCCCCCCTTACGCTTTGTCTTTCCAAACCCATCTGATGAAAATTTTCAGGTAGAAATTTTTTTTTAAATAGTTCTAAGATTGGATAAGAAAAACTCCGGTGTTAATACAACCCCCCCCCCCCCGGGCCCAGGGGAAGGTGTTCTAAGTTATTTCCTAAGAGCATGTAGGGCTCTTATGAAAGGGATGCTCGTATAAACTTCATAGAGGGATCATTTAATTGGAAATTGAATGTTCTAGTTCACTTTTTAAGAGACAAGAGAGTTAAGGGCAACTAGCCCCCTTCTCGCTGTTTTTTCTCCAAACCTGTCTGCTTCAAATTTTGAGATAGCCAGTTTTTTGGAAATTGTTAAAAAAATAGACAACAAAAACTCCCCCAGGGGCCTGGGGGATAGGCGTTGTAAGTGTTGACCTGGGGGCATATTTGGTTCTTATGAAAGGGGTGCTCGTGCAAACTTCAGAGTTTCATTAAAAATAGTTCAAATGTCAGATAAGAAAAATTGCTATGTCGACGCAACCCTCCAGGGCCCGGAGGCAGGCGTTATGAGTAATGCTCTAGGGGCTTTTACAGTTCTTATGCAAGGGGATACTCCTATAAACTTCGGAGAGGGCTCATTTTATTGTAAATTGAAAGTTCTTGTTCACATTTAAGAGTCAAAAGTGATCGGAGGGCAACTAGTCCCCCCCCACCTCCTCCACGCCCTAAATGCATAAGGTAAAAATTTTGAGATAGACATTTTGTTAAAAATAGTTCAAAGTTCAAATAACAAAAAATCTCCGGTGTCGACACAGCCCTCCAGGACCGGGGGTAGGCGTTGCAAATTATACCCTTGGGGCATATATGGTTATTATGGAAGGGATGCTCGTATAAACTTTATAGAGGGTTCATTTGACTGGAAATTGAAATGTGGAATTCACTTTTTAAGATTCAAAGGTGACTGGAGGGTAGCTAGCCTCTCCCCACATTCCATTTATTTTTTTTCCCAGATACACTTTATATAGAAGGGGTCATCGCATAAACTTCAAAGGGGGCTCATTCGATAGGAAATCGAGAGTTCTAGTGCCCTTTTTTAAGAGTCAAAAGTGATCGGAGGGCAACTAGTCCCCCCCAAGCCTTTTTTCCCCAAATACATAAAAAATTTGAGGTAGCCATTTTGTTAAAAATAGTTCAAAGATCATATAACAAAAACTCCTATACGTATGGCCATTTCGTTAAAAATAGATCAAAGGTCAGATAAGAAATACTCCTGTGTCGACACAACCCCCCAGGCCAGGGGCAGGCATTGTAAGTATTGCTCTGAGGGCATATATGGTTCTTATGTTAGCAACTAGTATTCAACCGACCAAGTTCGAAAATTTACCATTGCTGTATTCCGTGCCAAGTACACTGTGACGTAATCTATTAGATAAACAAACTAATTATTGGATGAGCTAACTAACCGCTGGCGGACGTGATTTATTGCAAGGCACTTTTGGAAAACGGGGGGATTTAATTGCCCCCCTTGCCAGTAAGTTTTCGTGTTGTTTTTTTTAACATAATTTTCTGAAGGTGTTGAAGGAAAATATAAAGGATGGCTGAATGATTGCCGTCTAGCCCAATAATTTTGAGACCGTCTGGCTCAATAATTTTGAAAGGGGTTATTAAAGATTATTTTATTATTTTGTGCCAATTGAGGACATTATTTACAACATAATCAATAAGTTGCCGAGAGAGATTCGAAGGAAGAAGAATTGGTTAGGTGGCCGAAGGAAAGACAATGGCAGTAAAGTGTCTGGTTCGGATAAAAGAAAGTTGCAAATTCTAACGGCAGGTGATAGAACAATGCGCCCTGATTCAGAAGTAAATTTCTTAGGCAACGAAAGTACGGAAGAAGAATTAATCATACTGAAAAACTAAATAAACCAACTGAAGGTTAAAACAAAACAGTGGACTGACAAAATCGAAAAGAACTTGGAATCAGCCAAGAAGATGAAACAGCTGTCAAGAAGAATCAGTCAAGAAGAATCTTCTTGGCTGAAAAATCAGCCAAGAAGTTAAAACAGCTGTCAGAAAACTGGGTGCTGTAAATCAGAGAACAGAACCGAGTGAGTCCACCATCGAAAACATCAAAACGGAGATTTACAATAGTCTGTCGCTCGATCTTGACAAAATGGGGAAAGACAAGTTCTGTGAACTTGACCGACGTTTAAAATCCCTTGAGAAGTCCGTTTCCGTTATCGGTCTAGCTACTAATGCTGTGAAAGCGTCAGTCAGTGAAATTAAAGGGACAATAGACAAGCACAATGAGACCCTTGCACAAACGTCGCTAGGTAACCAACTGATATTTTTCGGCCTCGAAGAAAATGTCACAACGAACACTGTTATATCAAGGAGAACGTAGAAAACAAACTTATGGAACTATGTGCGCAGAAATCTCCGGGCATTCCTTTAGATGCCTCTGATATTGTCTTTGCCCAAAGAACAGGACGCAAAGTGTCAAGTCTGCCAAGACCGACTGTAGTGACACTTTCAAACCTAAGAGTTGGGTCGCAGACTTTAAAAAATAGGAAGCAACTCAAGGGGTCTAGAATGTCTGTCACTGAATGCTTAACAAAAACTAAACGTGAGTTATTCGCATACGCAAAAACTGAATTTGGACTGAAAAATGTCTTGACCGCTGATGGAAAGGCTATGGTTAAAACCGGACCCACAAGTGCCCGTAAAGTGCAAAATAAGGATGAGATTATCATTTTGAAAAGATCTCTTGATACTTCGACTGGGGGCATTTGAAACTAAGAAAGTGTATTGATAATAATATTTATGGATGTAATTAATTTGTAACATTGTTGCTTTTCTATCTTAGTGCTATCATTTCCTTTTCTCTTTCTACTTCTCTTTCTCAATTCTTTCTCTCTTTCTACTTCTAATCCTGCTTATGCTTTTCCTGCTCTATTTCCTGCTTATGCCTCTCTTCTTGTTGTGATAGACGGTCGGATTTTTCAGACTAAAAAAAAAAGGGGAGGAGGAGAAGGAACAGAGATATTTTTCACGTGAGGGTTGCCCGTTTTTGGCCAAGTCATCATCACGAAATACTACAAACACCAGAACACTCCTGTTATTACTATTTTCCTCCACTACCATTATTTAGTCTAATTGATGAAAATAAAAAACATCGTTGATCTCGACGATGAATGATTTTTCATTCTTAACTTAACAGTCCCTGCTAAAAACCGCATTTCTCTCTGCCAGGATGCGATGACGAGTCAGCTACTGATCCCGTGATAGACAGGGTGAATGCCTCGTCCTGCTCATATGCAACAGCCCAAGAATAACTTAATGAAATACTTCCTGCAATTTCTACTAATGATGAATTTAATCTTTTCTGCCATAATGTTCAAGGAATTAAACACAAATGGCATGATATTCTTACATTCACTGCTGAAAAGAAAAATCCGTTTAGTTTAGTTGGTTTAACTGAAACTTGGCTGTCTTCTCAAGATGACATGTCGCCATACTGTTTGCCCGGTTTTGAAGCCATACATCTTCCACGGCGCGTAACAAAGTGCTCCGGTGGCATTACATTATTTGTAAATGATTCTATCTCTTACAAGCGCCGCGATGACTTGGAATCAATTTTTAATGGTGTGATCGAATGTCGTCGATCTGTCTACTCAATAGTCATTGAAATTCTTGGAAAGTCATCTCCAGTAGATTTCGTGTGCCTTTTTTATAAGCCACCGCCATTTCCAAGTGACATTTTCTGTTCGCAAGTTGAGCAGCTTATTTCGGAAATTAATGAATGTGGTCGAGGTAAAAATACATGTCTTATGGGTGACTTTAACATCAACTTGCTGGCGATTGACGGTGACGCCAACTCACGTTCGTTCCTTGATACAACTGTATCATCTGGTCTTCTCCCCACTGTATTCTTTCCCACACGGTATTGTTCAGCTAGAAATACTGCAACACTGATTGACAATATATTCCTTTCCTTCAACCCTCACACATCTTTTACCTCGCACATTATAACATCTGATGTCTCCGATCACTACTCAGTCATCGCAATGGTCCCAACAAGGGCAGGCCGGTCCAGTAAGTCAGCGTCTAATCGTGTTTTCACGTATCGAAGTTTTTCCCCCAAAAAACATCGAGTACTTCACTGAAACCCTGAAATCGAATGTTTGGTCTGCTGTAACTCATTTGTCTTCCGCAGATACGGCAGCAAATGCACTCACGAGCCGGCTTAAACAGTTAACAGAACGGTGTTTTCCTCTGCGAACAAATCAGATCAAAAGTGTTCCCAAAACTCCTTGGATGACGACAGGTCTCGTTCAGTCTACCGAACACAGAAACAGACTGTACCTGAAAGCTTCTAAATCTACAACTCCAGAAGCGAGAGAGACATTTAAAAAGTACAGAATTACATTAAACGGATTAGTACGTAATGCAAAAAGGCGGTATTATGCGGAGAGAATAAATGAATGTAAGAGTAAATTAAGAAAATTATGGGAGGTTGTTAATAAAATAATTTGTCAATAAAGGAAGAAGCTGGCTATACCTAGAGAAATAAAAAATATGCGTGGTGAGACAGTAGCAAGTGAATCTCGTGCTGATGCTTTTAATCAATTTTTCGTTAATCAGACATCTCTACATGCTTCTGCCCTATCACCTGAAAAAACCCACAGTAGAACAATATCAGGTCTTTTTCTAGCACCATGTACGAAAGAGGAATTACTAGTGGTTATCAGTAAGCTGCCTAATGGCAAAACCCAAGAAACCTTTGGGCTGTGCAACTATATTTTGAAGAAGGCCTCCGCAGGTCTTGTAGCTACACTTAAACACTTGGTCAACCTTTCACTAGCAGCCGGAGTTTATCTGAATGTGTTTAAAACCGCTCAAGTCCTTCCCCTCTACAAAAAAGGAGACAAGAGTCTTATCTCCAATTATCGACCCATATCGATTCTACCGGTTATATCAAAAGTCCTCGAGCGAGTGGTTTATAACAGAGTATATAGATTCCTCGATATCAAGGCGCTATTCTCTCTCCGTCAATACGGGTTTCGGCGTTATCATTCAACTTTGCATACCTTAGTTGATTCAGTGAATACATGTTAAATAGCCAGGATGCTGGAAAAAAGGTACTAGGAATTTTTCTGGATTTTACTAAAGCTTTTGACTGGGTATGCCATACAATTCTCCTCACAAAACTACATTAATTTGGAATGTATGGTTTTGCTCACGAGTGGTTTTCATCATATCTGACTGATCGTAAGCAGTGTGTAATTGTGGAGGGTAGTGAGTCGCCAGAATTACCGGTAAAATCTGGCGTACCTCAGGTGTCGGTACTTGGACCGCTCTTAATTATTTTGTATATCAATGACCTGACAACATGTCTTACTACAAATTCTTACCCAGTACTATTCGCTGATGACTCAGATTTCTTTATTGCTGCTGAATCATCCGAGTCTGCTGCTAAATACGCCCAAAAAACTATTGACGAAATATCTGACTGGTGTTTTCGTAACAAAATGCAGGTAAATGCTACAAAAAGCTGCATCATAGTCTTCACTTCTGCTCCTTGAAACTCCTCATTGTCTCACAATGTCGAACCGTCAATCAATGGAAATCCCATTCCTCAGACCACAGTCACAAAGTTCCTTGGCACATTTGTAGATTCATCTCTTTCTTTCAAACATCACATATCCCAGCTGTCTTCAACAGTCTCACGGCAAACATCAATGTTACATAGAGCTAGCCTGCTTTTAAGTGCTGACATGGTGAAAATGTTTTACAATGCTTTTGTCTTCCCCTACTTGAACTACTGATGTTCTATCTGGGGCAATACATTCCAATCTCATCTAATATCATTAAAGAGATCACAAAACCGTGCAGTCAAGGCCACATATTGCCTCCACAGGATATACCCCCCAACAAACCTATACAGAGACACTGGAACTATAGATATAACAGAGATAATCAACGTTAGTAATCTGCGTTTAGCGCACTCGGCAATATCGAATAGAATTCCTCAAGGTCTTTCCAGGTACTTCAAACTTTGTAGCCCATTTCATCGAGGAAGATCTCTCCGCTGCAAAAAGTACAATTTTATGCTACCAAGAAGAAGGCTTACAAGGTCTCAACACTCTCCAGTTTATAGAAGTATTTCTGTAGGGAATTCAATTAATGAATCTATTAAATCCATAAAATCATTTGGCACACTCCAAAAACGATACCTCCCTTACACAGTATTGGATACTGCATGAGTTAATGTCTCAATTTTTCGTTTGTATCTTATGCTCTCATTCTCTCTCTTTGACTCCACCTCGTCTCAACCCTTTTCTTTCTAATTCTTTATCCCTCTCTTATATTATCAACTCTACTCTTTTCTTTTCATAGTGTAACATAAATTTGTTTACCAATATCGGGTATGGCTCATATAAGCATTGCTTTGAGTGGAAATGTTCATGTTAATTCTTTCGTTTGTTCATTATTTAAAAATAAAAGATTGATTGATGGATTGATTGATTGATTATGGAAGATGTCCTCTTATAAACTTCGGAGAGGCTCATGTGATTGGAAATTGAAAGTTCTCGTTCACTTTTTAAGAGTAAAAAGAGATCGAGGGCATATATCCCCGCTCTCCACACTCTATTTTCCTCAAACTCATCCGATAAGAACTTTGAGAGAGTCATCTTTTCAAAATAGTTCAAAGGTCAGATAACAAAAACTCCGGTATCGACAAAACCCCCCAGGACCGGGGGGGGGCAGGTATTGTAAGTTATATCCTGGGGCGGTATATGGTTCATATGAAAGGGATGTTCGTATAAACTTCAGAGAGGGTTCATTTGATGGAAATTAAAAGTTGTAGTTCATTTTCTCAGAGTGAAAAGAGATCGGAGGACAACAAGCCCCTGCCACCCTCCACGCCTTTCGGTTAATCGGACGGATAAATCCATCCGATAAAATTTGAGGTGACCATTGTGTTAAAAATCATACAACCATCAGATATAAAAGCTCCGGGGTCGACATAACCCTCCAGGGCCCAGGGACAGCCGTTACAAGTTATACTCTGGAGATATATGGTTCTTATATTAGGGATGCTCGCTCGTATAAACTTCAGAGAGGGCTTATTGGATTGAAAATAGAAAGTTCTAGTTCACTTTTAAAGAGTCAAAACAGACCGAAGGTTAATTAGCCCTCCCCCCCCATGTCCTTTTTGCCCAAACCCATCCAATAAAAATTTTGAGATAGCCATTTTGTTAAAAATAATTCAAACATCAGATAATAAAAACTTCGAGGTTGGCACAAACCTATTTTTTCACTTTGATATTGCTATTTTGATACCAGTTTTGATACTTTGATGAACATTTGATTTTTTAAAATAAGTTTGATTTTAAAAATAGGAATTTTTGAAGACTTGAAACTTTTTGCAATCAAAACGAACAAAAAATAATTTAAAAAGAATTCCAAAAAATAAGTTTTTCAAAGAAAATTAAAAGCCATTTTAAACTAAAGCTCAGCATATACAAATATCTGTTAAAATTCAAACTCAAAACGACCAGAAATTACGATTAAAGAATAAATAAAACCCAAAACGAACAGAAAATAAATAAAGAATCATAGCAAAAAAAAACAAACAACAAGCAATAATATAAATGAATAAATAGATCTTAAAGCGATTAATGCTTAGATTGAACATGAAAATCAAGCTTGAAACGGAAAAAAAATTCAAATTGAATATTTGATGTATAATGATGTTAATTGTTGGAAAATCCATCAGTTCAGGAATTTATTTTACTGTAATTTTATTTTATTTTCAATACTGTAATAACTGGAGAAGAAAATGTTAGTAATATAATTCGTTTTCAGTTAAGCGCCAATGACGCAGTAGGCTTTTGGTTTTAAGTTACAGTTAAGGAAGGAGGCAGTATCCAAACACTTGTTTTTAGTAAAACTATATTCGTCTTGAACAACTTTAAAAAGAGCTTATAAATTAAACTGAATATTTGATTTATAATGATATTAATTGCTGAAAACTCATCAGTTCAAAATGTTACTATAATTTTAATGTTTATTTTCAATATAAAGTACAAAAAGAAAATATTTTTTTATAAAATTTGTTTTCCGTAAAGCGCCAATTACGAAGTAGATTTTAGATTTTTACAGTGAGAGAAGGAGGTGATATCCAAACTCTTGTTTGTAGTGATTTTTGTTCGATTCAAGCTTGATTTGCATATTCAATTTAAGTTTCACTCGTTTAAGATTTATTTATTAATTTACCTTAATATCTATTGTATGTTTGTTTGCATTGATTGTTTATTTAATTTCTGTTCGTTTTAAGTTTCATTTATACTTGAATAAGAATTTTTTTTTCGTTTTAAGTTTGATTTTCATTTTCAATCTAAGCATTACTCACTTTAAGATCTATTTATTCATTTATATTATTACTTGTTGTATGCTTTTTGCTATGATTGTTTATTTAGTTGCTGTTCGTTTTGGGGTTTCACTTTAATAGCAATTTCTGGTCGTTTTGAGTTTGAATTTTAACAGGTATTTGTATCTGCTGAGATTAAGTTTAAAATGGCATTTACTTTCTTTGAAAAACGTATTTTTTTGAAAGTTTGTTTTTAATTAATTACGATATAACAATGAAATGCTATGTTTCCCGTTCTCTAAGAATAAAGTGTCTTAATACTGTATGTATATTTGCATATTAATATTACTTGTATGTACATTAAAAAGTCTTTGCCCTTTACATTTATTGTTTCAGGAAGAATCTTCAATATATTTCATTAATGCAATTTATGCACATGTTAGCGTATGCATATAGGTACGCTCGTTCAAAATTGCATCGTATATAAGTTTAAAATTATGTGTAGCCATGAGGAAAAGATAGACTTTTGATCGTATATAAAGGTGCACCGTATTCTAGTCATAAGGATACTCTTGGTTTCATTTCACCTCTTCTATTACAGTCAACTTCCAATAGAGCAAAAGGCTCTATTACTAAGAAAGTGCGCTAAGAGCAATCCATAATAGTCTCTGATAATACCTTCTAAAATATTACTTAACAAACAGATGGGCGTCAAATGTAACCAATTTCCTGTAATTGCTTTCTCCCCTACTTGTTTTATGTAATTATCCAGGAGATAGGAAAAACACCTTGTAGAAAAAGAAATCTCGAGGAAGAAAAAAATCAAGAAAGAAAATGTGTTGAAGAGAGAAAAAATAATTCTCAAAATATTACCTAACATCCCACGTGTGCGCCGTGTCACCGTTAAACCTCTTCGTGCTTAATGATCTAGTAGAAAAGAGTAGTGGATATGGGCATCACAGAATCCAAAAAGCCCTCACTACCAGTAATTTCAAATCTGGATTTTTATAATATTCATTTAAGTAATCGAAGTTTGTTTTTATTGTTTTACTTTATATAACTCAATGTTTTTCAAAAATTATGCAAAATAAGCTTTAATCACAATTTTTTATTGAACCTTCGAAAAGCCAAGATTTATCCTGAATAACAAAAAACTGATCAGAAATATCAAAATTGATATATATTGATGATTGAATATCGAAAGTAAAAATATCGATATATCGGTATATCGTTTAATCAAGCCCAAAACTACTGCAGATGACCTGTTTTCCGTTTAGCCCTAGACAGTACGCCGAAAATGACAGTATTTGGCAATCTGTCATCGTTTATCTTAAAAACGTGCCCTAGCCCTCTCAACCTTTCTCTCATTATATTCCCAAAAGTGGAATGATATTTCAAAAGGGAAAGTACTTAGTGATTTTAGGAAAACTCTAATTAAACCCCTCTATAAGAAAGGTGATAAGACTGAGTGAGGTAATTACAAAGGCATGAGCCTGGTAGTAGGTAGCAAATTACTTAGTATGATAATTCTTTTTAGACTTAGAGATGCTGTAGACGAAGTTTTAAGAGAAGTACATTGCGGTTTTCAGGAGGAGGAAGGGGTAGAACAGGAGGGGTAGAGGATGTGTTGACCAAATTTTCGCTCCTAGGTTAGTAATTGAGAAGTGCCTGAATCATCAAAAACCATTAGTCCTCAGTTCTTTTGATTATGAGCAAGCGTTCGATTCAGCTGATAGAAGAGCTTTAGCGAAGGTCATAGGATAAGTAGTAAGTATCTATTGAATTTGCGTACGCCCCCGTACCAAACAGGTTTCTGGTAGGTATAATCTGGTTTGGTAGGTATAATCTGGTTTGGTGGGTATAGTCTGGTTTTGTGGGTATAGTCCGGCTTGACTTTTCAAAGAGAGTAACTATCCTTATGCATATAGGTAGTACGTCTGAAGGACATATAGACATTTTCAAAGAGAACGAGTATAACTTGTGAGGGGGTGGGGATTTGAATAAATTGAGTAGATTTCTCTACAATTCTTATATGATTGAAAAATGAATTCTGAAAGAATAGTTTATTTGCGAAGATATTAGTAGAGAAAAAATGAGTGATGCATTTAAATTATTGGAGAATAATGATGGAGCCGACAACAGCAGCATCGATATACGAGTATCCGATGTGGCTGTGAAAATAACCACTGGCTGTAGACTATGCCTTTAACGGGACAGTATGTATGCTAGATACGTGATATCATTCAGCAAATTTAAGCAGGAGGAACAGCTATGTTTTGCTGGAAAAGTGAATATTCTCCATATAAATAAACTTCGTTCAGCATTAGATGTCCTAACAAAAAATATTGATGATAACAAATTGCATCAGTGAATATTATTATTGTAACCATGTTCAATACAATTGTTTCAAAATCAATGATATTTTTTCTTTCTATAGTAGACTAGCGTATATTTTTTGGAGTACAAAAAGAAAGTCTGGTTAGTATGAAGTTGGTTGTGAGAGAGTTAGGACTCTAAAAAATGGATAGATTTGAGAAAAGAGCGAATCATGAGGAATCTAGTTCTTATGGAAAAACTTTTAGTTCTAGATGAAAATTTTCTAGAATTGTCTATTCAAAGGAAGATATTTTCTCGGGGAATGCTTGTCGATGTAATGAAAACTGATTCTCCATCATTAAACTATTGTATGAAGCTTCTAGGTCGTGGTCCAAATGCATTTACCCAATTTATTGATATATTGATCATGACACGGCAAAATGATATTGTGGATATGCTTTTAAACATTAGTTTTGAAATTTAGGACTTTTTTCATGAGAAAGATGGTGCTCAAGAATGATTTACTCTCTCTCTCTCTCTCTCTCTATCTCAGACAATTTTTTTTATTGCTAGCTCAGTTTCATTGTGGCAGTGAGAGTGTCAAAACATAACAAAATGTTCCATACATGTCCACTATGTATGTACTCACAGGGCAGCTGGTCATCATGTGAGAATTGCATAATGATTGATGAGTGTGATGAAAAGTGCAGATTATGCAACCCGTGTAAATTGCATAGAGGATATGCTGTACAAATTAAAGGTTGTAATCCCTGTCTGGAAGAGGTCTGCGAATCTCATCCTAGAGGCTACCTATGCTCCAATTGTCATTATGATAAATGTAATCAGTGGGAGAATACATATCCCGGTATGATTGGAAAGAATCCTAACCGTGATTTTAGTCTATTGCTACGAGATTGGTATCGTCGTGGTTTTGGATTGTTCTGGGAGGAGGAACCGGGTCAACGAGTCAACTATTAGAACAACAAGAAAATATGGTTTCTACGTCATTGTTGTGAAGACAATGGGTGTTTTGATTATAAGCCCACTGATTTTTATTTGGCTGTGACGGAATGTGATTCGACACTTGAGAAAACTGTTTGTGAAATAGCTTCAAATACGCAAATTGAAACATGTGAATTCTATAGAATGAATGCGAACAGTATCATTGACTAAACAAAGAGATATGACAAGAGCGAAGTCACACTCTACTATAGAAAATGTGACCCTGACATTGCAGTACATCAGGATCAGTACACTGTGAATTCAGATAATGTACCTGCACTAGTTGTTGTCGACAAATACCTAGTAGTGGATGAAATTTAAAGAGTAGAAAAGACGTTTTATCATGTATATAATTTTTTTTATTAATAAACAATTTCACATACATCTTTAGAACATTTTATTTTTAGGGCACTAAAATCAATATTAAATACACTTGTAAGTATATTCTCCACTAGAAAGTCGTTCAATCAAGGTAAGTCAACGTAGATGTTGAGAAACTGCTTGTAGGTATAGCCACGGCATCTGAACATGAAAAAGAGTAGTGGATGAAAGCCACATGTCTTAGTCGTTAAATCCTGTACTCTTCGTTGATTTTGAATAATAGTTTTCCCACTTCTTTCAATAAAGTTGCTGATGTATGGCGTGTAGAATTTATACGATAGGCCAAGAGGATCAAAAAATTCAATGTTCTTCGCAGTTTGAAAGATTCATAGCCAATGACCTGTTTTCAAAGTCAATGGACTGCTATTAAAACTGATTAGAGTATTGTTAACATTTGGAATTTTTTCAATGAAGTCCGAAGGTATGCACTAGGACGTGTACTGCAACCTGTATGAATCCTTCTAAATGTATTAATTATTTGATGTGTGTTCAAGGTGATATACCTATCTGAATAATGTCGTCAAGTGGTATTTCCCAAATGTTGGCAATGTGGCCGTATAATATTATTACTTTACCCTTCACTATGGGGTCTGCACAATCACCTTCTCAAAGATAATTTCCAGTTCGTACTATACTCATATCATGTGTGCCTGACAAGTCAAAAACAATAACCCCATGATTTTTTGAAAACATTGAATCGGTTATTCCATTTTCAAATAGTTGAGAGTCATGATCTAGGGATTGCATGGTCAACTCGTACAGAGTTCTATAAGATTTTTTGTCAAATGATAAAGTGTACAGTGGAATACCATTCACTTTGCACACAAGGCTAGATAGACCGAAAAAATTAAAATCATGGGGGGATTCAGTTCAGGATCCAACGGCACTGCCACTCTTTACAAAGGCCAAAGCCAATTTTGATGGTATTTCTCCATTGATAAATGATGAATCGCTATAGCTACGAGAGCCAGTGGCAATATGACGTTGATTGGTGATCGTATGGGGGACAAGAAGTTTAATGTTGTTGCCATTGGCTCTTAGCTTTTCCACTGCCAATTCAACAGAGCTCATAACCTGTTGTTTTCGGACATGGAGAATTGCCGATGTGATAATGACATTTGCATCAGGTGCAGCAGGAAGTATTTTTCCCAAAATGAAGTTCGATGGGGCCATCTGTAACTTTATGTCAATCTTGACATTGGGGGGTAGCCATTGGGATATATTGAATATCTCATTATTTAATTTTCCAACTAGATGATACTCCTGGGTCACTGCAGTAGTCAACTCACCATTAGTATCAACACCTGATCGATATTCATAGCCCAGTGATTGTCCTCTCATCTCCTTGTACGCCTTTGGCGTCATCATCATAAATTGTATGTAGCTTGCATAGTTTGATAAATTATTGCTAGTGCTCACCAATGTACCATTAATAAATACATTAATTTGTTTGAATAGGTTGTGCAAAAAACAGTTTTCGTAGGAGAGACCATCGCCGGCATTTGGAGTTGTACTATCTGACTTTTTCTTCACTGCAACATTTAAATCAATAAATGTTGACGACAAATCAATGAAATAGTCTTCATTGGAAAATATTTGAAAGTGTATATTCTCCGAGAGGGGTTGTTGAGGATGAAATTGTTCATAGTAGCCATACTTGACACTGACATCAACATTTTCAGCATTGAATAGATTCAATGAGGAACTGATTGATGGATATGATTCCTTGTGGGGGAGATAAGTCATCTTAAGAGAAGAAATCCTTCTTTGATCTAACAATCTTTTTCTTTTTTCTTCTTATTGGCCTTCGTTGTTTTATTCCTCAAAGTCCTTGTTGATGTCCTTTAATTCCTGCCTGGGTGGAGACTGATGAGTGAATGACGCGAACGCATCCTTTTCAATCCCTCCCCATTTTGTCGAGATTTTAATTGTTCACCAACGGCTCTTGCTGAAGATCTAATATTTTCCTTAAAACTCTCCTTGAAATTCTTGCCCGACCCCCAGTCCTGTAGTGTGGAGGCAGCAAAATTCGATGCAGCAGGTACAAGATATTTTCTGGCAAGGGGTAGTGCAGAACGAAATAGCCTAGCAAACCAGCTACCAAGACTAGAGCCAGACATTGTAGTACGACCCTTTTAGTAGTCTAGTCCATTATCTTTTTGACGTGGACTCATAGCACCGACATAGAGGTAGATATCAGGGATGTAGAATGAATTTCTTCCATTGTTTATTTTAGGTGATTGAGCTGTTGCTAACAACGGATTGAAAATTACATGTAATCAGTGCTAAGCCTTTTGAAATTGCTAGAGAATCACCTAATTCAGTTCTTAGTGTTAACTGGCAGAGTTCCAAATATGAAGTGTTTACAGGAACAAACTGAAGTTGCTTTATATTATAGTGATGAACCAGTTCATGAATTGTTTTTCGTTCAAGAGCACGTAGGAGGGGGACATTTGAATTACCGACTCTCGACGTTTCCACAAAGGATGCATAGAGAAATATGCAAGAGTCCGAGGCAAAACCAGGTGGATAATCAGCAAAAATAACTTGGTCCATCTCATAAACAGTGCCAACATTTTCCTCATTGATCGCATTCAGTCTAAAACCAAAAACATCTTTCAAATTATAATTGAGAACAATTATTTCATTGTCAACAGGTGAGCTAATGTATATTCTGTCTTGTTCCAATGAATAATTAAAATAGAATGTACCATTCCGACGATATGATATTTTTCTATTGATTGTACGATACAAATCCCTCATAGTATCATATTCAATGTATTTCAATCTGACATGTGGATAGTCACTAGATTTAAGTATTTCAACCCATTCACAGGAGGAATAGCCCAATTCATTTATAGTCCAGTCGAATGGTATAACTTCTATATCATACACACGATCCTTTCTCAGGATGTCATAGGTATTTTTGAGAATACAGTCGACAAGAGCCACTTCATATGTATCGTCAAATTTGATTGCGGGGGAGAGTTTTGTCCAAAAATCACTTATCGTACTCAAGTCGTTGTAGAGAGGATTGGAAACGTTGGACATGAAAGTTACATAGAAATCATTGGGCATTGTCAATATCTTCAACACCGATCCAAGAATCAAAATCAGAGTTGTATCCTAGCCACCGAACAAGTAACTGTTTCTTACCCCTGCGAGTACGTGTCTTTAATATCTTTTCAATTTGATAGATTTCACTAGCATTTTTAACTTTTTGTAGTTCATAGTCATAAAAGCTGCCGAGAATCTCTTAATCTTTTGTATCACGCAGGTGATAAGTTATGGGCTTAGTGTCTAGGATTTTTGCCACTTTAAAAAGTTCAGTGGACCACAATAAAATTCCCCTTTTCAAAAACATTAGTTGTTCTATTAATTCGAACAGTATCACCAACATTGAATTTATTTTTCTTCTGGAGATTTGATTCATTGGAATACTGTTTAAGAAAGGTTTCAATTTTATCAGGATCCGAATGCTTAAATTCCGTTGGCGTAGAGTTGGACAATGATCGATGAGGTCGATGTTTATAAATCAACATGATTTTATCTAGATCATGAATAAAAGTCGATGTATTTTTCAATGTACAATATCTTGAAATTAAAAGTCAAATAGTTCTTATCAATCGTTCGGCCAATGCAGCCTTTATAGGACTATGACTATGATAGAGGAGTGTACTATATTTCTCTAGTACTTTTGTAACATGAGGATTAACAAATTCACTACCGCGATCCGTTTGAATTTTTTTATATGAATCCTGTTCGAGAATACTTTCAATGGCCTGTGCAACTTCGACACCTCTCTTTGATCGCAATGGAATTACATATGCATAGCGAACAAAAAAACTAATTGCAAGTAGAATGTACTTGTACGGTATAGTTTGACGTTGTTGAATCTCATTTAGAGTCAGGAAATCTGCTTCCATTATATGCAATGGGTAACAGGCTTTAGTTTTTCGACATTTATTCGCACGAAGTCTATAATTTCTATGCAGAGTGTAACTTGATTCATTTTGTAGATAGTCTTGTAAACTTTTAGTGTGAACACCCGTGACTTTGGAAAGAGTGGCGGGGGAACTTCAACTCCCCGCCTCACCAATATTTTCATAAACACCTTTCAGAACTTCAGCCATTTTAAACGTAAACACGTTGTGTAATATCTGCTAATCTTGTATGTACGGACTGTTGGTGGCGGTGACGCTGACTTAATAAGTCTTCTCTTTCTTTAAGCACCACGCTGTGTGATTGTCTTTTACAAAATTGATCAAAAATATTCTTCCTCTTCAACTTCATATCTTAATTTTGTCAATGTTGTTGACGATGCACGTTCATTTAATTTTTTAGAATTTTTCTATTGACAATAAGACTTTTGGGTAAGTTTATTATATTTAGAAAGTTGTATAGATGAGCGTCAAATGATAATAGTCCTTTACGATTTGTAACCATGTCATACATTAAATCAAGTAGATTATGGCTCTTGCCCTGAATTATAATCCTTTCCCCATTGCTATCAACTTGAATTTGACCACTTTCCAAGAGATAGGATAGGGGTTGTGTTAATTATTAACCAAATTATATGGGTCATAGATTTACAAATTTAAATAAAAATGTATCCAATTCCTCCTTCTTTAATTGTGTTCCAGCAGCAGCACCAGACTCTTGAGAAGATGATTCTTTTTTCGGATCAGCAGTGGGCCTCGATCAATAGGACTTGTGTTTGTCCACTCGGCGAAGTGCATCTTGAAGTAAAAGCAGTTTTTTATCATCCTCAATAGTTTCATTGTCAAGGAATTTACTCAGATTGTTCTCAAAGTGTTCTACAGGTGATAGAACAAGTTGTATTGGAGTCAATTTATAGGGTTTTGCCATCTAGAGAAAACTGTTTACAAGTCCTGCAATTATTGGCAGCAAAAGTGTGAAAAAGCTACCGCCCGCCTGAAGAAGTCGTTCCCTTTTAAAATTCTTTCCTTTGTTTTTAGAGGCCAATGTGCGTACAATGGACCTATGTTGCTTTGCCTGTTGCTTAACTATTTCTTGCACTTGAACATTACTCTTGGTCAAATTTAAACAAAGTTCTGATATAAGATTAATGAAATCATTGTCAATACCTTGTTTGAGTATTTCTTTCCTAAGCAAAGGTTTTGAAGTGCTTAGAACTGAAAACAAATGTCTATTTTCATGTAGTCTCTTCAGCGTTATGATAGCGACTAATAGGTCTTTTTAGCGTTCACAGGGAGATATACTGTAATTTCATTGTCGAAAATATCTGTGACTACACGCACATCCTCGGGTGTATTTTGATTAAGATCCAATAGGATATAACCGTGGGTTTTTTTAGTTGCCTGATTGTATGCTGAGAGCAGAAATTTAGGGGCACCTGGATAGATTTGTTTATTGAGGGTTATTAGCGAGCTAGAATCACGAACAACTCTGTAGATGATATAGTAGGTGCAATTCAAAGCAAGTGTTCGCATACATTTGCTCTGATGAAAGAGATTGTGTAGAACCAGAGTAACGGAAATCTGTTCATGATGAGAGCGAACAGTGAACAATTGCAGCATTTGCTGGGACCATTGTTCAATAGATTCAGCCAGATCGTCAATAATTAGCCAAAAGTTTGGTTCAATAATGTTGAAAACATCAGGTCCCCGCATGAATTGTATCTTGACCAACCCCATGGCAGCAATTCCCTTTATTTTATCGTATGAGTCCTGCCAAATTGTATAGTTTTTTCGGTTTTTCCACAAACATTTTATCGCAATTTTTAATTATTTTAGTTAAGAGTGCTGTTTTGCCCGACATTGACGGTCCACACAGAAACGATCTGAATAGTGTTTTAAATTGATACATGTTCCCTTCAACATTTCACCTGGACAACTAACTGTAGACCCTAATTGTCTAATGACTAAATAATTTCCCTACTACTACTACTACTCTGTTCTTCAAGAAGAAGAATAAGAAGACGAATAAACAATCATATTTTCTTTTATTATATACATAAAAAAGTAACAATACATTGAAAAAAGCACATTAAACATGAAAAAATACACTTTTTTTTTAAATTTGTTTATAAGAAAAATACATCATTTATATATGGGCACAGAGAGAAAAAACACTTTTTTTTGTTTATTTATAGAGAAAAATATACAACATTAAATTAGAGAGCATTTGAAAAAATATCACTTTTTTTTAATGAAACATTTACAAAAAAAAAAATCTGCTCTAAGTCAAAAAAGATAACTTTGATAGTGGCGGTGTGCCCCCCGCTGGCGGCCAGCCCCCCCCCCCCCAAAGTCCGCGAGGCCCCCCCCCCCAAAGTTTTTAGGAAATAATTTACAGGACTTTATTTAAACCGAGACTTTCCCTATGGGTAACACATTCGGCCCGGTCTGAAGGTAAATATTGTCCAAGGGGGAGGGTGGTCACACCGTCTTGACAAACATAGACCTTGTCGGAAATGGTACTCATGGCAATTTTTTCTACATTTACAGTAAAGTTCCTATATTTGAGAGAACGAATTGCCAGCAATTTGGCTCGTGGAATTGTATTTTCAACAATACAATTCCTATAAATGTCCATGTCGAAATTCTTATCCACATAGCGCGTGGGCACTCCTTTGCAACGTTTCTTGATTTCCTCGTCGTGTGTCTGTATAAAGTACACCTTCGGACTTACAAACATACCACCTGAAATCAAGTCGCTTCCCGTTTCAGATTTAAAAAATAAAAGCTGATTTGGTGTCCGACGTTTCACTAGCTCTATGTAAAGACCACCCCAATTGGTGTAGTCCATCCGTGAGCTGATAATGTCACCATACACCAAATCATTAATTATATTTTGGGTTTTTACTTTTAATAAGAGAGAATCCTTGTCACATTAGCAGACCTTTACGTGCCGCCTGTTCGGCCATTGTAACCTAAACACTCTGTAGTAGATCTTTAACAAGAGCGTTTCTGAGGTCTCCAGCTTCGTACCGCCTATAACGCTATTTGTACTCAAGACACTGAGTCTTTTTTTCCTATTCAATAGTACCATGTCCGGGCCAATGATTGTGAAGGAAGTGTAATTTGGATCGGCATTAATTCGAGCACATTGTTTGGGATCGGTCACGACGTCACAACGATTCCTATTGCGAACACTCTCACACATTTTTCCGAAAGCTGAATTCAAAATGAGTTTATAAATTTCTTTTTCAGCCTTCGTCTGTGCTGCAGAACGTTTGTTGACAAAAGTGTCAACAAACGTTTTCAAATAGGGTTTTTGACTAAACTCGAGTGCTTGGTGTACCTTTGTGACGTTGAAGCCATTGTTGCACATCCATTTTAAAGCTATGTGATGTAAAACTATATTTTTTTTTGGCAGAAAATGGGCGATAAGGTTTTGTTTTAAAGGCGACCAACGCAATCCACCCACATCGACTAACCGCCTATTACGAGGGCTCAAAGAGTCCCTAGTCACAGGTCTATTAATACACGGGAAAACAAAATCCTTATCTGAATCGTGAAGTTCTACTGGTATATTTCCATCAATTTCAAAAAACCATCCAACTGGCCTAGTCTCCTCAAGACTGTCAGTGTTGGGGAAAAGGGGAGCTTGAGGGTCATTGAGCCATTTATAGTCGCCCCAAGGTAGCGCATAATTGGATATGGCTGAGGGGTAGAGAGAATTAATATCAAGGAAAACTGCATCCGATTTTGTCCCCGTCTTCTCTCCTGTTGAATTAGAATACAAGATACGGTCCCCAAGAAAAACAAACCCCCCCCTCATTGACCTTTCGATGACCAGATACTTATCATTGTCTTTGATTAGTCCTATTTTTTCCCACTAATTTTTTGGATAAGGTCCATCACGAGATGAGGCGAAGAAAAATAATAACCCAAATCAAGATTAAACTCCTCATAGATTATTTCCGTATTTTTACACATAATGTCTAACAGAGTTAACACGTCACTCGACAAATACAGCTTGCAGTAGTCAAACCCATTTTTACACCCTCCCTCTGCCCAAACTTTTTTAGCAAAACTGTATTCCTTGGGGGTGCAACTACGATCGTGAAGACTGTCGTAAAATGATTCAATACAAGGAATAGTTTCCTCGGCAAATCTCGACATGGAACAATAATGGTCATAAGGATATATGCCCTTGACCGTTAACAAATCGTATAAATCATTTGGAAATTGTTGCTTGAGAACAAGGAAAGCATTGCAACCGTCATCGTTTTTCTGCACTTGAATTAATTCGCTCAATAATTTAGGGAAAAAACTGTAGGAATCTAAAAGGTGAATTTTATTCGTGTACTCAACGCCGGCTTCAACAAATTTCCACATAAATTCCAAAACAAGCAACTTTTCCGCGGATTTAGGTATGATTTTGTAGGTAAGGCTGTCTATCACCCATGCATCATCATCCACTGTTCCATTTCTTTGAAGATGTGCCAATGCTGGTAGCACATACTTCAGATCATAGTTAGAGTTATGTATAAAAACAGGAAGAAAAAGTTGCTGTTTAATTTTTAAATTACATGAATTGTGTGCCCACCCTCGAAAGTTACTTTTTCCCGTTGAATTGAGATCAATAAGGTGATTGTGGTCCTGCACCGCGTGTTTTGGGGCAAGAACACCCCTACATACCCAGCAAATTGTCCCCTTTTCCAATGCCAGTTGCTCTTTGTCTGACAATGTCATCGGGTAATTGGTGTGACGCAATCGTGAAATTGCGCCATTTGCTGTTTTTATTAAAGAAACCAATAGCTTTTCCATGCTGCCCTCCTCGTCCATAGTAAAAAAAAACTCTTCTAATTGCATTTTATTCTTGGAATCACGACGGGCATGCGTATAGGAAGACGCAACTAGTTTTTGTTCCTTGACTATATTTGGCCTTGATGAGTCTGATACCTCAACCAGTCTTGTTTCACAATCTAAAGATACTTTATCAACTTGTAGCAGGTAATTTTGGAAAATTTTAAATTGTAAAATGTCTTTGCCTTCTGCCAACATTTCAATTCGTCGATTCCCATGAATTTTGCAATTGCTCATGTGATCTGAGAATGTTCGCTCAGATCTAAATGAGGAAAAGCACACGGGACAATAGAGACATTTTCCTTTGTTATTGCCTTGAGATAAGAGTCGACTTATTGCAGTAACGGGAAAAAATGACCATAAGAATTTACATCTTTGGGAGGCTCGTAAATAACCCATACCCAATTTTTAACATTTTCCATTGTCGGTGTCCTGACTGAATACAAAACCCTTTTTTTATTTGGTTTCTTTCCCATTCAGTGTCATACTGGAGAACAACCCCCACCCCCCACACATTTTAATTTTCGTTCTAATATATGGATTTTTATTTAAATGACACCCGATAAATTACCACTAAAAAATAAAAATTTACATTATGGAAATTTTTCCCCCCATTACGTGCAAGTTCGTCGAGATTTTTTACTCTTGAATCTTTGTTTAATGTTTTATGGGCTGCTGCTAAAAATGCATACTTAAAACATTTCAGCCCCGTGTCAAATCTGAAACCTGAACCCCTCCTGTAGCCGACAAATCTGGGTGGCATTTTATTCCTTTACCTCGCCTTCTCTTAAAATAATTTTTTTTTTAAGTCTACCGAGATTCAGATCCATGCGTTCAATGTTTAAAATTGTGGACCCGCTCCCTCTCTCATTAAATGTGTCCAAAGTCGATATCAATTTATTCACCCAGTTGAAAAAGTTGTCTTCAAATTCGTTTAGACCTGGGTAAAAAGTCTGGCTCCCAGTTGAAAAATGAAAATAAAAAATATCCCCGGATGTTCCCTTCTGTAAATAAACTTTTTGATTCATCGATGCTTTAACCCCTCCTTAGCATTTCCCTGTCTGTCTCTTACTCTCAATTTGTGCTCAAATTCTGTCTAGATTATTCAGGTGAACATTCACGGGGTCATTTAAAATAATACCAGTGTCTTCCCCAGGGGGTTTGAAATCAAACATGGACGTTTGTTGGTGACTCAGAGCAGACTATTATAAATAAAATTCACGCAACTCCAGGGATATAGCACTATTTTCATATCCTGAACCTATTTTTACAGGATTCAATTTACTAATAGTAAAGTTATCGTTAAAAATGTCCCCGGAAAAATTAGGCCCAACAATTTGCATAAGACTGTCCATTTCTTCAGCTGTAAATTGAAAATCAAGGGGGATATCAAATAACGTACCTTCACTAACATCATCATCCGGTGAGAGGGGACAATTACCCATGATACTTTGAAATCCCGGACCAGGGAAGGCAGAAGTTTTTACAGCTTCCCCCTGAAACTAGAAAATGAATGGATTAAGTTTTTTTTATTCTTTGACGAAAGTTTTATCACAATTATAACACACTTTTCTTTTTTCTTTTTTTATCAAACAATGTATAATAAATTACAAATTTTGTTAATAACACACTGAAACACACACTGACACACACACACAAACACACGCACATACGCACACACACACGCACATACACACACAGAAATACACACTGACACACACACACACACACACATGCGCACACATACACACACACACACACACGCTCACACACACGCACACACGCACACGCTCACACAGAGACGATACACACACAGAGAGAAGACACACGCACAGAGACGGCACACACACACACACACACACACACACACACACACACACACACACACACACACACAAAAACACAAACACAAACACGCACAAACACACACACACACACACACACACACACACACAAACACAAACACACAAATACAAAAACATCGCAACGTTTGACTAATAGCAATAAAATAAAATAAAAAAAAAGTCAACCAAATATTTGTCTTACTACCCCGTTAAAAAAAGAACTTGAGTTCTTGAGAAGTTGCAGTTAGCTCGTTACAAAGTGACCGTGGCGCATAGCGAATAACGCTTTCTCTCATCGAATTCTGTGCTGAGTTGACACTGTCATGAGAAGGCTCTGGTTGGTCCAGAGAACTTGCAGCTTGCATTGATGTGTTATCACCCCATCTTGGTCTCTTTTCGGAGGGAGGGTGAATGTAAGAATCCACCTCAACATCCTTAAAAAAGAAGAAAAAATTTAGTAATAAGCCCCTCTTTTACAGATAAATTGCCCTCTAAAGTTTATTCTGATGTTTGTAGCACTTTAGAAATATTTAAAAAGCTTTTAAAATAAAATTTTTGAAAACTTTGAGTTTGGAGGGAAGGGAAGGAGGGGAGGGTGATTTCAAAAACATCTCCCCATAATATAATTTGATCTATAAAGTCAATTCTGATGTTTGTAGTGCTCTATGTCTTAAAGCTTTACAAATATTTAAAAAAGCTTCTGAAGTAGAATTTTGGAAAATTTTGAGTTTGGAGGGAAGGGGGATTTTAAAACCCTCTTTCCGTGATATAATTTAACCTATAAAGTCGATTTTGAAACTTTTAGCGCTCAATCTATTAGTGCTTTAGAATGCCTGCTACTTTTTACAAATCAATATTTTTCTGCTCAAATGTTCCTTCGCGTACATACGAATATCATGGTACTAAACCCCCAAAATTTGAAATAAAAAAAAATGACAAAATTTAATTAGCTAGCTCAATTCTTACTTATTCAGAATATTAACAGAGGGCATTGGATCCTCAATTCCATAGTATAAAAAAAAAGTTGACAATTATATACAGATTTCTTAAAAGTTATATACCTAAATTACGAAATACTTAAAATCAAAGAAAAAAAAGGAAGAAAAGGATTCATGGACATAGCCTAAACTAAAAAATTATTAAGTATATAAGGAATTCACCATCTAGCCTATATCTCACCCTATACGCTTATTTATTTATTTTTTTATTTTTTAGCACTTTCAAAAGAGGTATCTATTCTAATTAGCCGGCCTTTGTGATTCAAGAGTTCCTTTAGCGTAAAGAGCAAGATATTGAGGAGAGGGTCGACCTTTCATATCTGCCGAAACTAATATGCAAATTCTATTTTAATTTTTCATATACAACGAGCCAAAATCATAGTGAACATGCCTCTTTTTTTTGAATATTTACTAAAATTGAAATACATGGACCGTTTAAAATTTAAAAGAAGGAAGCTTTTTAAAAGAGGTAACAACATGGTGAAAAAAAACAAAAGTGTAAGGAAGGAATTTCTTCCTTAACTTAATACCGGCCTTTGTGATTCAAGAGTTCCTTTAGCGTAAAGAGCAAGATATTGAGGAGAGGGGCGACCTTTCATGTCTGCCGAAACTAATATGCAAATTCTATTTTAATTTTTTCATATACAATGAGCCAAAATCAAAGTGAATCTGCCTCTCTCTTTTTTGAATATTTACTAAAATTGAAACACATGGACTGTTTAATATTTAAAAGAAGGAAGCTTTTTAAAAGAGGTAACAACATGGTGAAAACAAAAGCGTAGGGAAGGAATTTCTTCCTTAACTTAATGGAGAGACAATTTTTTTTTATTATAATAATGAGAAAATTTTACTCACCAGAAGCTGCTTAGAATATTCCATATCTACGTAAATGATCGCAAAAATACCGATACAGATAGGTTGAATGAACTATTCAAACTGTTGAAAATCCTAATTTGAAACCTGAATATATACAAAAAATAATTGAATATATCGGCAGCTAAACAAGACACACCGGTTTTTCTGACACGGATTTACCCCAAAAAAGACATGTATACCCTGAATTAGAAATCCGGTAAATTGTGTCAGAAAAACTTGAACCAAACCAGAGTATGCCCACCTAACCAGATTGTACCTACCAATCCAGATTATACCTACCAGAAACCTGTTTGGTACGTGGGCGTAAGCAAATTCAATAGATACTTACTACTAGGATATACCAGACATGTACATTAAAGTGATTAGTGCTATCTACGAGAATAACACTGCTGCTGTTAAGGTAGGAAATTAGGTTACTAGTTTTAGAAGTGTTTAGAATGTGTGTTGCGTTTATTTGTTGTTGGTATTTTTGGTTGTTGTTTTTTTTTTCTTTCTTTCTCCCGTGTGTTTTAGTTTGGCATTTTTAGAAACTTTTATTAAAAAAAAAAATAGGTTTTCTTCTTTAATTTTTTTTTCTTTCTGTTGAGAAAGACTTCCGGACGTGGAGCCAAAATATTCGAATTTTTTTTATCAATTAAGGTTTTGTTATTATTTTTTATTTATTTTTTTTGTTCCACTGCTAAAATTACACCTGTTTTTCTCTCTTAATTTTTATATCCTCATAGCCACCATATTTAAGAGATTCATTTAACACGTTATCAGCACCTGGGGTCTTGTTATGTTTTAATCTTTTTAGCACTGTAGCATTCCTCCTCACAAAATAAATCTGCCTTCCTCTCCAAGGTGTCACAAACTTTTTCATTTTCCTCTAAATCTTTTCCCGCAACTCTATCCCGGTTTAGCATATTCTCAAAATGTTATACCTATCTCTTTTTGACTCTTTCCTTTTCACTAACTGTGGTCCCGTTTTTCTATCTTTAATTTGGAAATGTCCAGATTGACTACTCCCTCTCAATTTATCAACATGCCAGTGCAATATTTTACTATTATCCCGTCGAGCTGCATCTTCCAGATCCTCGGCAATTCTGTTCATGGTTTCCACTTCACACCTAATTAGTCCATATTTTAATGCTTTCTCCATTTTCTTTAAATTTCTATTATTTTCATCAATACTCCTAGCTGTGTTCCTAACCTTCTTCCCTAAGATACCAACAGCAACTTCACAAATTATTTTCTTAAGATTTCTCCATCCATCTTCTACATTGTCCGATTTTATACTCTCCAGTTTAGTTTTCAACTGTTCTTGGAAATTTTCTCCCAAATATGCATCCTGGAGTCCACCAACGTCATAACTTTCACGAAAGGTAGTTACCCTTCCGAAATTTCAGCTTTAAATTAAAGTGGCAAATTTAGGGGAGTGGGGGGCCCCGACCAGCCCCGCCCTCCCCCAAGATTTTTCTTACACCCTCATTTCTTGTTTTTTTTTCTTCTTTTTTACGCTTTTTTCAAAAAAAAATTGTCAATTTGGTCAATTGTTCACACCTTTGTCACATTGGCCCCCACGATTTTGCTCATTGGCGCCCTTGTCACTTTGGGCCTCCCCCAAGATTTTTCTCTAGATCCACCCCTGTTAAATTATCCCTAGACACTGCTAGATTTGTTATCTTTACTTTTAGCATCAATAACAGTACTCCTATATACCCAAGTATGTTATATTGTTCCTGTCAATCTTCGGTATACAATAACATAATCAGTAAAGTTAGCTGTATTGCCATCATGTAAATACAATGTTAACTTATGGTTCATTTTATGACCAAATACGATATTGTTTATAACTTGATTCTTATAACTACAATATTGCAGCATTCTGTAACCATTATTGTTGATATAATATGCAGTTCCTAACAACTAGTCCCCGAAGCCGCGCCACGCCGAAATGACGGCGGCGAATGTGTGATTCAGTATCGGCGGCGCCAAAATTTTTTTGGTGGCGCGCCACAGATTTTAGACCGGCGGCGCGCCACGGCGCGCCGATTTTTCTGATTAAAAATAATAATAAAAATTCCACTTCACCAAGCACGTTCAACATCGATTTTAGTAAGGATTCTTAAATAGTTGTCTAAAAATATACAAGAACAACATGACACAACAGGAATGTGCTTGGCTATGCGGAAAGTGTTTATGTTCACTGTCGATCAGACTACATAGAATTCTCATTTTTACTAGCTAGACACAGTGAAACCTATAATGTGTTTATGTTTTTCATCTAAGTGTTCCTATAAACTCCCGTGTTTAGTCATGTCCTTCTTATTAATGATTTGGGCTAATGTGTGTATAACTTTCAAATTTTGAAGTTCAAACATCTCCTGTTCATCAAATACATACGAAAAGGAAGTGAAAAAAAACAACCAATAACAACATCGAAAAAACACTGTATACAAATCAGATACCATGTCTTAACAACACCAACAATTTTAAATCAGCGGTTACATCACTTCAGTTACAATTGATGTAATAAAAGTGAGTATGTTCACTCTGCCTGGAGCCATTGATCTTTTTGCAGTCACTATCAGTCCTGTCGTGCTAAAAAGCCGTTTAACTGGGGCACATGTGGCCGGTACAGCCAGAACTTGACGAGCGTTAACTGCCAGTCGCGGGATCTGATACTAGTATTGGACCTTGGGGTTCCACAGAATGCCGCAAATGGGCTTCTTCTTTGTATCTGCTGAAATAAGTTGTTTTATAAGGGAGAACAAACCTGCACCTTCACCATAGGGCTCCTGCGCCCTACACTACAGGAGGAACTAAACTGGACCTTTACCCTCTTTTCTTATCAACACGGTATAACCCTCCGAAATTCTTTTCTGAAAGAAGTGGTCAAGTTATAACGTTTCAAGTCAAAGTTTAAGGCTACTTCAACTTCAGTGTGCTCTGCTAACTGTGCAAAAAAAATTTAATTCATTTCTATAGATATATTTCTATACTAGCTCTAGATAATCTACCAAGCGGGAAACTACCGCAAATCAGCATCGACAAATAAATGAAACCCAAAACAAACAAAAATAACAATAAATAACTGAGTCAAACTCAAAACGAGCAGAAATTAACATAAGTTGGGCTAAAAACCCCTATGCCTTCCCAAGGCCAGAACATAATTTTCACATACTGAAAAAATATAAATGTTTTTACTTTTATACTAGCTTTTACTTTTTTAAATATATGTTTCCAGTTAGTATACTTAGGCTTCTTTATTTTTCGTTAATCCATCCTTATATTTTGTATTGTTCTTCTGTATACATGGGTAAATTTTCTTCAATTGATAATCATGTACGAATTATCTGAAATAAGTCTATTAGAGTATTATCAGGAAATTCAGGAAGAGATTTGGTTCGAGACGTCTATAGGGATTTTAGGATACCGCCAGCAGCAGGTCTTCATCATTTTTATATATTAGTATTTATGCATAGGTACAATATGAAGCAGCTGCCGGAGTGCTTTAATGGTTGGTTTTACAGCCGATGGAATATACATAACCAAAATACTAGGGGCAAAAATGATTATTATACTCGACCTATAGTGTCTGCCAGGTCCACGTTTTCTTTTGTTATAAAGGGTATAAATTTATGGAATAATTTGGATAATGATATGAAGAAACTAGACAATTTTAGTGGTTTTAAAGCAAAATTGAAAGAAAAATTATTAAGTAAGTATGAATTCTAGTTTTGTTTGTTTTGGAGGTGACTTGATTTGATTTAATTTAAATTAAGTTGTAATTGTTTGTTGGTTTGTGAGTGCGACCCCACAACATGAATATGGTATGTAGTTGCTGTCCCTGTTCTATTATTATTATTCTTTATTTATTTTTTCTCTCTTTTCTTTTGTATCTTTTTATCTTTCTTTCTTATTATAGTGTATTTGAATGATGTTACATGTATGTATTTTTTTTTTTTTTTTTTTTTTTTTTTTTTTTTTGCTTGTTTAACCCCACGTCAACCGTTTGGTTTTGGGTGAATCATATTGATTTTTGTAGTTAAACTTTTTGTTAATTAAATATATCACTATCACTATCACTATAACTTTAATAAATCAAATAATATTAACATTTTGATTAATAAATATCAGTATAAGTATATTAAACTGACAATGCATATTCATTTGTATTTTTGTCAGTAAAGTACAAATTATGTACTTTACAAATCTGGACACAAATAGTAGTGTTTAATTTAGTTTCATACCTTCTCTAGTTGACCTGAAATGGAAAACTTGATAACATTCGCAAAAAAATTTGTTTACTTTCTTTGATAGCTTGGACACAATTACGCTATTTTGATTTGGTAAAATTTTAAGAGCAGAAGAAGCCCTGAAAGTTTGAACATAATACCCTCAGTCGTTCTTAAGATACTGCTGAGATGCCTTATTGGGAATTAACATAAACACAGTGTATTTTGATTTAATCTTAAGGCAACATTTACTTTTTAAACATAAAGGCAAATGGAAGGGTGGGCGTGGGAGGGGGATTAGTTTCCCTTCAATCACTTTCGACTATTAAAAAGGACATCAACCCTTTCTATTTTCAGTCGAATGAGCCCTTTTCGAAGTTTTTACGACAACTTCGTCAATACGAAGTGTCCTGGTCTACACAACAAGAACAACAAAAAAAAATTATACATTATACCCACATCAATCTCTACTATAAAAATGTCAAGCCTTCCAATCACTTTCGATTATTAAAAAGGGCTTTTCGATTTGCACTAGGATTTTCGATTTCCAAACTAATGATCCCTTTTTGAGTTTCTACGACAACGCTCTCTATAAACACCTTATATGCCCCCAGGGCATAAATTACAGCCATAACCCTAAGGGCTGTGAGGGTGATTGTCATCCTCTAAGACCTAATTTCCAGAACTTTCAACTGCGTTAAACAAAATAGCTATCTCAAAATTTTGATTGGATGTTTTTGGGGACACCATGGGCGTTGAAAAGGTGATAGGTGCCTTCCAATCGTTTTCGACTATTAAAAAGGGCACAAGCCACTCCAATCTCTAATTGAATGAGCCCTTTTCGAAGTTTTTACGACAACTTCTTTGATATGAAGTGCCCTGGTCTGAAGGAAAAAATAATAAATAATACATTGTGCCAACATCGTTCTTATATACCTCCAGGGCATAACTACAAAACCCTTGCCCTAAGGGTTGTGGGGGAGTAACCTACTCAAAAAACAAATTTTCTCTCTGGAAATCAGTTACTCTGAACAAAATGGCTATCTTAAAATTTTGATTGGATGTGTTTGGGGAAATGGTGGGCGTGGAAGGGGCGTTAGCTGCCTTCCAATCCCTTTCGACTATTAAAAAGGGCACTAGTTATTCCAATTTCCAATCGAATGAGCCCTTTTTTAAGTTTCTACGACAACTCCTTCGATACGAATTGCCTTGGTATGGAAAAAAAAACAAAAAAAATAAATAATACATTGTGCCAACATTGTTCTTTACTTAGACAGCTCAATTGCGCTACCTATGACAACATCCTGAATTGCCTAATGCTCTTTTACCTACCTCTTTTCATCAGAAAAATCAGAAAGAAAAATGAACAGAATTCAGAAAGAACAGAATTTTAAAATGGAAGGTAGAATTTTTGTTTCAAGAAAAATTTCTTCTTCTCCTTCCTATGAACCGATATACATGGCGAGCCCATGATGACAGTATTTATTTTTAAGAAACAGATTGGCGGGGATGAGGTTTTAAGCCCGGAGGTCGATATCGAAACAAAAAAAAGAGATAAAAAAACCAAAAAAACACGGCGGCGTTCTAGTGACGCCGCCGCCGATAGAATCAGCAGCGGCGTCAGCGCGCTGATGCTAGCTCGGCGGCGCGCCGCCGTTTTTTTCTCGGCGGCGCGCCGCCGACTTTTCGGCGCGGCTTCGGGGTCTACTAACAAGTCCAGTTTGAAGCGTCTGAAGTCGTCAGCCAAACTCGATATGATAGGTATTTTTTAACGTCATAATATCCAAAGTTGCAATTTGAATATTCTTTGAATCATTGAAATTATATTAGCCTCAGGAGCAGCAATGGTCCTGGAAACTGCAGGATGGGGACAAACACATCTTCTCAGGTCTACAACGAAGCACTTCAGCCTGCTTCGAACGAACCAGCAAGAAGTCCTTGGGACCTCCAGTTGAATGGTAGCTTTGCGCAATCCTGGGCCCATCTTCGTCACATCATGGTTTTCAGAACTTTGTGGTGCTCCTCTATCAACAAGAGTCGAAATCCTTCACAGATAATCTCAAGCCTATTACGTACGACTTAATATATGTTCATGTCTACAAATACTTTTTTACTGCGATGAGGCAACCCATAGTAGACAAATTAGCTAGGAAGATTTTTTTTTTTCGCCCAAAAACGACCGCCAAAACAGATAAGCCCAGTCTTATGTTCAAACCGAAATTTAAAGAATATATACACATAATTAAGCAGCCAAAAATCTAAGATATGCAATAATATGTCAATTATTGATGTTCTTCAAAATAAAAGCTTGGAATTATTAGTTAATAGACTTCCCAGCCGAAGAATGTTTTTAGAAAGACCATTTCGGCTATCCTATCTTGTTCTTCTTATCCCTTTAGTTGACTACTTAACTACTTAACTCTTTTTTTCTTCTGATTTGAAAAAACTTTTTTCACTTTTCTTTTTTTTCACTTTTCTTTTTCACAAAAAAAGTGGAAAACTTTTTACTTTTTTTCACGAATCACTTTTCTTACTTAGTTTTAACATATTTTTTTACTACCCTAAGGATATAAAATCCCTATTTTCAAGAGCAAATAGAACTCAGATAGAGCCAGGGACAAAGTGTTTTCATTTTGATGTCCTAGGTTCTCTTAGGAATGAGTTGGCATCCCAAATTATGTAGGCTATATAAAAAAATATATTTTAACCAATAGCCTACATTTAAAACCAATTTATTTTAACCTACATGATAATATTTTTTTTTGCGCTGCTGATTAATTTTCCGTTTCATTACTAATACTACTACTAACATCTCACCGCAGCACCTAGCCACCAAAAGCCAGCACAGCTACTTACTCTCCTCCTCCATCCCGATCTATTCAAAGCCTCCCTCTTTACACCCTCCCAGGAAGTTCCCGTTTCCTTGAAATCTTTGGTCCTCAGTTTTATGAATTATAAGCAATTGATGGAGATACTAGTGACTCAGATGAATTTTACTTACAGTTACAGGAGCAAATAGACAAGGTCCCAGGTAGAAATATGATGTTATTACTGGGAGATTTTAACGCCCAGGTTGGTAGAAATAAGGATAGATGGTATCCCAGCTTAGCTAAAATTGGTGTAGGAAAAGAAAACAGTAATGGATACAGACTTTTGCAATTTTGTAGGTATAACAATCTAGTTATAACCAATACGGTGTTTGGCCATAAAATGGCTCATAAGCTAACACGGTATTTACGTGATGGTAAGACAGCAAACCTTATTGATTATGTTATAGTAAACCGAAGACTGCCGGGATCAATACAAGATACTAGGGTATATAGGATTGCTGTTATTGATGTTTAAAGTAAAGATCACCATCTAGTAGTGTCTAGGGTTAATTTAAAGCTGACATTTTGGAGGGGTAATTACCTCCCGGGAAGTTAAGATGTTGGTAGACTCCAGGATGAGAATTTGAGAGAAACTTTCCAGGAACAGTTGAATACTCAACTTGAGAGTTTAAAATTTGATAATGTGAAAGATGGTTGGAATAATTTTAGAAAAATAATTTTCAAAGTTGCTGAATGTGCCTTAGGGAAGAAAGCCAGAACTTTAGTTAAGAATATTAATTAAAAATCTGTAAGTTCAATAGAGTTGACAAAGGACTTGTACAATAATTATGTGAGTGATAAATCGCATGAAAATAAAAGAAATGTAAAGAAAGTGGAGAAAGCATTGAAATATGAACTAAGAAGGTGTGAAGTGGAGGCCATGGATAAAATTGCCGAGGATTTAGAAGATGCAGCTAGACGGCATAATAGTAAAATATTGTACTGGCACGTTAACAAATTGAGAGGTAGTAGTCAATCCGGACTTGTCCCAGTTAAAGATAGGAATGGGGTGGCAATTAGCGATAAGGAAAAAGCTAAAGCGAGACGGGCCGAACATTTTGAGAATTTGCTTCATCGAGATAGAGTTGCAGGAAAAAATAAAGAGGAAAATGAAAAAGTTTGTGAGACCTTGGATGTGAAGGAAGATTTGTTTTGTCATGAGGAATTAGCAACAGTACTAAAAGGATTAAAAAATAATAAGGCTCCAGGTGCTGATAGGGTGGTAAATGAGTTTCTTAAATATGGTGGCTCTGAGGTTAGAAATAAGTTATTGAAGATTATGAACATGATTTTCGAAAAAGGGGGAGTACCTAACGATTTTAGGAAAACCTTAATTAAGCCACTTTATAAGAAAGGTGATAAAAGTGAGTGTGGTAATTATCGAGGCATTAGTCTGGTCTCTGTAGGTAGCAAATTGCTTAGTAATATGATACTTTTTAGACTGAGAGATGCCGTAGACAAAGTTTTAAGAGAAGAGCAGTGCGGTTTTAGAAAAGGTAGAGGATGTGTTGACCAAATTTTCACTCTTAGGTTAATAATTGAGAAGTGCCTAAGTTTTCAAACACCTTTGGTTCTCAGTTTTATAGATTATGAGCAAGCGTTCGATTCTGTTGATAGAAGAGCTTTAGTAAAGGTTTTATCCTTGTATGGTATACCAGACAAATAGATTAAAGTGATTATTGCTATTTACGAGAATAACTCCGTTGAGCTTAAGGTAGGAAATTAGGTTAGCACTTGGTTTCGAATTTAAATCTGGAGTTAAGCAGGGTTGTCCTTTATCCCCCTTTATATGGATCATTTTGATGGACTTTGTCTCAAGGAAAACAAGAATGGCAATGTGAAACCACGGAATCAAATGGGGAGGAAAAAGTTTCCTGGACTTAGATTATGCTGATTATCTAAGGATCCTTGATGAAAGTGTGAGCAGAATGTATGAAGTTTTAGAGGTTTTGCGAGTTCAGGGTGCTAGTATTGGTCTGAAAATTAGTGTTAGGAAGACTAAGTCACTAAGGCTAGGAATAAGTGAAGATGAAAAGGTGACGTTGGGCAATGAAAAGATTGATCAGGTGGGCAGCTTCTCTTACCTTGGTAGTATTATTAGGAAAGATGGTGGGAGCAGTGAAGATGTTAAAAATAGAATAGCCAAGGCTCAGGGTGTTTTTTCACAGTTAAAAAAAGTCTGGAAGAATAGGAAGATAAGTCTGCAAACCAAGATTAGAATCTTAGAAGCTACAGTGCTGACAGTGGTCAAATATGGCTCTGAAGCATGGATGCTCCGAAAAGCGGATGAAGATTTGCTAGATATTTTCCAGAGAAATTGCTTAAGGATTGTTCTGGGTACCCGGCTGACTGACAGTATTTCAGACAATAGGCTATACGAAAAATGTGGTTCAATACCGCTCTCTAGGTCTATAATGAAAGAAAGGTTGAGGTGGTTAGGGCATGTTGTTCGGATGAAGGATGACAGATTGCCGAAGATTGTTCTTTTCGGCCAACCGTCTAGGGATAAATGGAAAGCAGGTCGTCTCCGTCTGGGGTGGGAGGACGTCATAAAGAAAGATTTAAAGGAAATGGGAACCTCGTGGGCAGGTGTAAAAAGGGAGGCTTTGAATAGATTGGGGTGGAGGAGGAGCGTGCGTAGCTGTGTTGGCCGCAGGTGGCTTGGTGCTGCGATGAGTTGTTAGTAGTAGTAGTAGTAGTAGTAGTAGTAGTATAAGCAAGCGTTCGATTCTGTTGATAGAAGAGCTATAGCGAAGGTCTTATCCTTTCATGGTATACCAGACAAATAGATTAAATGAGTATTCCTATGATACGAGAATAGCACTGCTGTGGTTAAGATAGCAAATGAGGTTAGCAGCTGGTTTCTTATTAAGCAGGTTTGTTTTCTATCGTTGCGCAGGGTTGTTTTCTATCCCCCTTTATATAGTTCATTTTGATGGACTTTGTCTCAAGGAGCACAGGAAAGGTAATAGCAGAAAAATAGGAGGAAAAAATTTCCTTTGACTTAGATTATGCTGCTGATTTAAGCATCCTAGATGAAAGTGTGAGCAAAATGAATGAACTTTTAGAGGTTTTACGAGTGCTAGAATAGGTTTAAAAATTAATGTTAAGAAGACTAAGTCGCTAAGGCTAGGAATAAGTGAAGATGAAAAGGTGACGTTAAGTAACAAAAAGATTGATCAGGCCAACAGCTTCACTTACCTTGGTAGTATTATTAGTACAGACGGTGGGAGCAGTGAAGATGTTCAATGTAGAATAGCCATGGCTCAGGGTGTTTTTTTCACAGTTGAAAAAAGTTTGAAAGAACAGAAAGATAAGTCTGCAAACAAAGGTTAGAATATTGGAAGCTACAGTGATGATAGTGGTCAAATATGGTTCTGAAGCATGGACGCTCCGAAAAGCGGGATGAAGATTTGCTAGGTATTTTCCAGAGAAATTGCCCACGGAACCGGGTACCCGCTTCTATGGATTCTGGGTACCCGTCTGACTGACCGTATTTTTTGTTTTGAACTAAAAATTTATTATTACGATATTGCTTTGCACATAATACAAATTGATTAATTTTAGATTTATCCATGTTTTCAACACATTAAATCAGAGACTTAAAGAACAAAAAATGCAGGAACTAGAGACAGCGGATCATAATTCTAAAAACCCCGCTTGGCTGGCGAAAAACTTCATGTGACTTTGAATTGTTACATATTAGGCCCTAGCTCTTTTAGTAGTATTGGTTTCCTACAGAGACCAATACTTGTGTCCTTATTATTGAAAATTTTTATTATTGAATTATCAAGATGCTTTTCTTTCTATGATATCTTATCAGTAGTTTCTAGAGATGCTACTGACAGTAAAAGTGTCATTTCCGTCCTTGCTGGTCGAAAAATTCCATAAAGCTCCGCTGGCTTCAAACTTCTGGATCCAAACTTAACAAAAACTAAGCTATTTGGACATTAAAAGCACGCACTATATAAGATCACAGTAGAATAACGGATCTCATGTAAAATTAGATAAAAAATTTTAAGTCATTTAGGCACCTTGATTTTTTTGAATTTTTTTATTAACTTATTAAACTTTTACAAGTATTTCACTACTACTCAAAAATAAAAATACTGAAACAAAAAATACAAACTAATACTACTGAAAAAACAATAAATAAAAGAATATAACTAGTAAATGTCACAATCGAAGGTAACAATCAAATATCAAATAAAAACATCAAACAAGTCTTCTAGATTTAGGCACCTTAATAATGCTGTTAATGAGATAGTGTTTATTCGCAACAATTCTGATTATTCGCAGCTTAAACATGTTAAACGTTTGGGCTGCTTTTATAGACTGAAATATGGGTTTTCTTTCATTATTCTTAATTTCTTTCTCCACTCTCATTCCCTCTTAGAATCCTATCTTAAATATTGCCCTGTGATTCACCTCAACACATTTGTGGTGCACTTACACGCCTTAGAGACAATACAGAATAAAACAGTAAGAAATATTGTCTCCTTTGTTCTTCACCTCACAAAACTTTGAAATCTATCGAAAAACTACGTACACCAGGTTGTAAATACCAAGCAGGGACGTACGCAGGGGGGGGGTCTCCAGGCCTGCCCCCCTCGAAATCTCATGATTTTTTTTCATTTTCCCATAATTTTCTGATTTTTCTCTCAGAATAATGGGTTTGAAGGATTTGGCCCCCCCCCGAAACAAATTGGGCCCCGCCCCCCGAAACAAATTCCTGCGTACGTGCCTGATGCCAAGTGTGGTGAAAGTGTGCCAAGAGTGATGGAACTGTGTCAAGTGTTACGGGGACTATGCCATGCATGATGGAATTGTGCCACAAGTGATGGAACTGTGTGACAATATATCCCGCTCCGAGATATGTACCAGGTAGCGGAAAGTGGATGACCCTTCAGCTCTGCTCTCCGTTGAAATTGAAATGTTATTTGAACTATGCACATTAACAAGATTTACCTCACCATCTATGTCTATGTTTAGATTCATGTCATCTACTAATTTGGTTATCCAACAGGTTTGGATAAAAAAAAGATTTGATGGTTGATAAAATGTCATCTTAGGTACAGGGCTTCCCCTTCTAGGGAGATTACCCTATTTTAGGGAGAAATCGCTTCTTTTAGGGACACTTATTTTTAATCTAGAGATAAAGGGAAATCTGAGGTAAAGTAAGGATTTTCAGGGATATCTGAGGTAAATTAATGATTTTAAGAATTCCCAAAAGAAAAAAATTCGACCAAAAGTTTGTTCACAATTTGCTTCAGTTACCAATGTTTAAAAATTGGATAGATAAAAGAGTGTCACACAAGTCAAAGAAAAATACTTATTTACCATACTGTAGGTTCTGTTTCAAGTATGAATATTGAGGGAAATGAGAGTTGACCCGGCATGCTCTGATCAAGTAGCATATAAAAGCAAGCAATGAAATTGAGGCAAAGGTTGGCCATGGCGGCATTGAAAAACTTCTGACTGTAGGCAGTAATTCCAAAGAAATTGAACAGCGCATCTGCATATTTTCGGCAGAACACAAGCTGCCATTACGTCTTGCAAACAGCTTGATCCCTCTCCTAGGAAAATTATTTCCAAAAGACCAGGCCCTAGCAGGAGTCACTCTGGGTAAACAGAAAGCTACAAATATTTTGTGACATAATTTTTCTTTGGTACTACACAGCCAGTTAGTCAAGTTGCTCAAAACCGCTTTTTTCTTCGTGATAATTGATGAGACCACTGATTGTACTAATGGTAAGCAACTACCTATCATTGTAGTGTTTTTTTTAGTGAGAAAAATCTAAGCCTTCATGTCGAAGTATTGGACATGGTTAAGTGTAGTGATGAGTCGGCTGAGGGTCTGACTAACTGCATCAAACAAGTCATTGAAAAAAAAAAATTCAATCCCCTGCTAAAATATTGTTGGATTTTTTGTAGACACTGTTAACGTCATTTTGGAGCCAATAGATCTGCTTCAACGCTAATGAAAGCCATGGTGCCCCATATATCAAATGTGAAATGCTCATGACATCTTATTCACTTATGTTCATAGTAAGCATGCTTGTCAGTTCCCAAGACACTAGAAGATTTGGCGCAAAATATCTATGCCTACTTTTCCAGAAGTGCTTCTAGATGAGATGAGTATGCGGAGTTTCAGGAGTTCTTTCAATGCAAAGCTGTCTCAATTCTTGCACCAGGACAGACCCATTGGTTGCCCCTTCATGCCTGCATAAAGAGGTTTATTGATCGTCGGGTTGCTCTTACTCAGTATTTCATAGAAACTACGCTTGGCGACCCAACTGCAACCAATGACCTTATCGTCAACATTATAAAGCAAGTTGACTAAGCCATACCTTGAATTTATGGACTACTTTCTCGGTATCTCTAACAAATTCAACACAGTTTTTCAATCTGAGCTTCTGCTTCTTCACCCCCTAAAAGCAAGTTCCAGAAAATTTACGAATAATGTTGTGTCTAACTTCAAGAAACTGGCCTATATTTGTAGTGTTAGTTTGTTTGCCGAACTGGATCCTTACCTTTCAAGTCAGTACCTGACTTTAGACCAAACATATATTGGAATAGATTCAACCGATTCCATACAAGAACTCGTATATGCTCAAGAACCAAGTGATAATATTGATTTCTTTTACCAGTCTTGTCGAAAAGACTGTATAGTCCTAATCAAGCAGATCAAAGACCGTTTTAAGTTTGAAGACAAAATTTATAACATTTTGGCTTTGGTTGAACCAAGAAATGCAAGAAATTTCAAGCAGAACTCTGTAAGGCTACTATTTGCGAGATTTCCTGTTCTAAGAGAATAGTGTTGCCTTCAGAACGCAGACGTAGAATGGAGGTCACAGGCAATGACTGATGTTACTGAGCTTCATTTGGGAGATGCCCAAGTTGAAGACCTGTCAGTTTAGTAGTACTGGATGAAGATATTTAGTCTGAAGACTTGCATTGGTGAAATCAAGTACCCAGAATTGCGAAAGCGCATATCACGGATCTTCTCTTTAGCTTTTAGCAATGTACCAGCTGAGGGTTTGTTAAGTCTCCTGAAATTAATCAAAACAGACATCCGAAATAGTCTCAAAAATATCACACTAGTCTCATTTATTCGAGTCAATTACTGGTTGAAAAACAAAGATTCATCCACTATGAGCATTCCGAAAGCTATCGCTGGCTTCAAGACGAAGGCAAACGCTAAGTGCGATGAAGTGCTGGAGATGACACTTAATTAAATTTTTTTGTATGTTCTCGGTAGTGTAAAATATATTATATGGATCATTATCTGAAGTAAAAATTAACAATTTGATGCTGCGCTATGTTATTCTTCGTGTAGATTTTAGTGGAAATGTAGGGCAAAATATATCTTTTTACTAGGGAGAAAAATAGGGAGAAATCAGACCTAAATACAGGGAATTTTAGGGAAAATTGATAAGAGAGTAGGGTAAATTGAGATCGAAAAGTGGAAGCACTGCTTAGGTAGCCAAAATGGCCCCATCTTAGGTTTAACGCCTTTTTTCTAAGGCTGATTTCTTATAAAATAATTGAAAAAAAAAACTTTACGAAAAAGAAGATTTTCAAAGAAAAGTAGAGCAATATTAAACTTAATAACAGAAAAAGAAATCTTACAAGAAGTCCATATCAAAACAACCAGAAATTCATAATAAAGAATTAATGAAACCCAAACGAATAGAAATTAAGATAACGATTGTCGCAAATATAAAAATAACAGGTACAAACATAGATGAATAAATAAATTCTAAAGCGAATAAAAATAAATCCAGCATTCAAGTCAAACTTAAAACGAATAAAAACCCCTACAAACAGGAGTTTGGCTACCTTCCCCTTCCCCCTTCTCTAACCTTAAAAACCTAAGGCCTATTGCGTCATTTGCGTTTTTTTTAACTGTTTGTATCTTGAACAATGTTCTTTTGGTTTTCAAAACAACGAAGAATAGCACTTAATTAAAAAATAAAGTAAGGTTAATAATACTGTAGTGGACTTTACAGTCCCTACATGTGGTGCTGATCTCCGTTTCTTAGCCCTTCAGCCAGGAATTGCAGTGGGGGGTTAGGTCGACTCTGGCTGAGCTTACAGAGTCACACCACTGACCCTCGTCCGAAACCAGATAATTGGGAACACTAAGATCCGAACCTTCGTCCTCTGGGGCAAAGAATCCTAAATCCAGCGCACCGATCCACTCGGCTAGGATGGCTTTAAGTAAAAGTAAAGAATATGGTATTGGACTTTATAGTCCCTACCCGCGGTGCTGATCTCCGTTTCTTGGCCCGCCAGCCAGGAAGTGCAATGCAAGATTTTATTTCACTATACTTTTTCAAAGTTGTAAACATAAAAGAAAATATTTATAACATAATTCGTTTCAGTGAAGGGTTTAACAGTTAGGGGAGGGGAAGAACCCTATTGCATAGTTTTCAAGGTCCAATCTACAAAATTCTGAAATTTTGTAGCTTTAGCCAGAAGAAAGATCACGGATGCGTGTTAAATTGTTTTTATTTTTTACTTTTTTTTGCTCTTTTTCCCCAGGGGTGATAGTATCGAACAAATAGTCCTAGAAGATGGGGGAGGGCCCATTTGAACAGAACTTAAAAGCTCTAGTACCCTGGTGACCAAAAAAGACTGGAGGGTAACTAGCCTTCCTACCGCACTCCATTTGTCCCTAAAAATCCTCCGATCAATATTTTGAGATAGGCCATCTTTATCAACGTAGTTGAAAGGTCCAATAACTATTGCCTTTCGGGATGACATGACCCCCCCCCCCCCTCAGCCCGTCCTTTGTATACATAAAGTATTTGTTATTGGGATGTCTACAGATTATTTTTTTGGAAGAGGGGGGGGGGGAGTTTATAGAAAGAGGTTTCTGCGGTTGAACTTTACAGGGGAAGTTTTACACAGTGCGAAACAGATTTTTCACCAAAGGAGGTTTCTGGTGTGATTTGAAAAACAATAAGAATTTAAATAAGAAACAAGTTTGTTTCACATACACCTAAGTTCCAAGTGGAGCCGTCTGCGTGAAATCTTTCGGGGGGGGGGATTTTAAGAGATGATCGAATTGTCCCGGGGGGATACCCCCGTGGACGGGGATCTTACGCGGAAGGAACTTTCCATAGAGTAATTTTGCGTAGGGAGAGTTTTCATGAAAGGGAGAGGTGGATTTCAAGGCAGTATTTGAAAAACAATCAAAAATTCAACAACAAAAAGCTTTTTCAACGGAAAGTAAGGAATAACATTAAAACTTGAAACTAAAACAAATATTCCATGTCTGATGGGGCTGCCCCCTCCTCAATACCTCGCTCTTTTTGCTAAAGCTTGACTTTTGTCCCATTTCTTTAAGAAAAGCTCTTGAAAAATAATTAAATAATTAAATGAATTATTCTAATTCTATTTGTATCTAATTAAATCCTCAGCTTTTTAAAGTACTGTAAAACTTTGCAAGAAGAGCGAAGTATTGAGAGGGAAGCATGCCCCTCTATATGTGGAATTATTTCTGTTTTTTTTTGGAAGTTTTAATTTTGCTCCTTACTCTAAACTTTTTTTTTTTTTTGGTATTTAGTCAAGACCAGAATCGATGCTAAAGTCAAACTTTAGCGAAAAGAGAGAGGTATTGAGGAGGGGGCAGCCTCACCAGACATGGAATATTCTCAAAATTTGCCGGTTAATGTTTGACAAAACAAAAGATAATTCTCTAGAGGAACACATTTTCTATTTGTATCCTCTATTATGACCTGTCCAATCATTCCATTAATCCTAGAATACCAAAGGAGGGCCGACAAATATTACTACTAAATGTGGGTAAATTATACCCCTTCATATTTTACATCAATGATCTCGGCTAACGTTTATTAAAAATAATTTGGATAAAAATAAGACAAAAAAACTGACAATTCTCTTCTGAATTATTGGTTTCCCTACATCTTTGGGCTATTCTGGCCAACATTCTAGGCACAATAATGATTGATGTTTGCTACAAAATGGTTTCCGGCATGAAGTATAGTGATGAGTGGTTTCCCGGCGCTTACTGACTGGACCGAACTGGCAGTTCATCCTCTTTATCTCCCCTGAGGCTGTTTTTTGACGAACAGGATTCTCCTTTATGATGCCTCCGATCGTTTCACAGAGTCGAAGTAGCAAACCTGATATTTCATAACGTTGCATCATTTGTGGCTTTACGAGCCTCTCATACAGCCACGTCGCTGATGACTTTATATATATGTTAATTAAAAAAAAAACTTTCCGAAAAATAAGTTTTTAAAATAAAAGTAAAGGCCATTTTAAACTTAAGCTCAGGAGATAAAAAGACCTTTTAAATTTAAAACTAAAAACGACCAGAAAGTACCATTAAAGAATAAATGAAACCCAAAACGAACAGAAGTTAAATAAACAATCATAGCAAAAAGCATGCAACAAGTAATAATATAAATGAATAAATAGATCTTAAAGTGAGTAATGCTTAGATTGAATATGAAAATCAAGCTTAAAACGAAAACAAATATTTTACTATTAAAGTATAAATGAAACTTAAAACGAACAGAAATTAAACAAACAATCAATGCGAACAAACATACAATATATATTAATGTAAATGAATAAATAAATCTTAAAACGAGTGAAACTTCAATTGAATATGCAAATCAAGTTTGAATCGAATAAAAATAACTACAAACAAGAGTTTGGGTATCGTCTCACTGCAGAAGCCTAAAACCTACTGCGTCATTGGCGCTTTACTGAAAACAACTCTTTGAAATATTCTCACTTCTGTAACTTTAAGAAATCAAAAATTAATTAAGATTTTAGGGAATAAATATCAGCATATGTATATTAAATTGACAATGCACATTTTTTTTCATTAAATTCATTTGAATTTTTTTAAAGTAAAGTACAAATTATATTCTTGCTTTTAGAAAGCATAGGGGTTTTGAACCCTACTCACATTAATTTATGCTCGTTTTGAGTTTGACTCTAATATTTATTTTAATTTTTGTTCGTTTTGGGTTTCATTTATTTATTGATACTGATTTGGGGTAGTTGTATGCTTGGTAGATTATATGATAGTCCGGACGCCAGGTGTTGAAAATGTGAACCATACCACGACGGAATGAGGCTGCTACGAGAATTAACCTACCCTCCACCCCCTAAATTGACCATGCGGATTCAAAAATACCAATGGCACTTGCTTGCGAGGGGTGGAACACTCTGAAACTTGACATTTTATTATATTTTGGTGTTTCATGCAAGAAAAAGCATTTTCCACAAAGTTTGAGGTGCAGTATTTCACTCAAATAGACATTTCTAGAAGCCATATAAGGTTTTCATAACAAACTTACACAATTAGTTAGAAAAAATGGCAAAATTAAAAAAAATGGCAAAACTATATGAGTATTAAACAGTTTTGGAAAGTATAAAAAAAATAAAATTAAATATTAGATATACAATGATATTAATTGTTGAAAGATCCATCAGTTCAAGATTTTTTTTCACTGTAATTTTTATTTTCATTTTCAATGCTGTAAGAACTGGAAAATAATATTTAATTTCTGTTCGTTTTAAGTTTCATTTATACTTTAACAGAAAAATATTTTTTTTCGTTTTAGGCTTGATTTTCATATTCAATCTAAGCATTACTCGCTTTAAGATCTAATTATTCATTTATATTGTTACTTGTTGTATGTTTTTGCTATGATTGTTTATTTAATTTCTGTTCGTTTTGGGTTTCATTTATTCTTTAATAGTAATTTCTGGTCGTTTTGAGTTTGAATTTTAACATGTATTTGTATATCCTGAGCTTAATTTTAAAATGGCTTTTACTTTTCTTTGAAAAACTTGTTTTTCTGAAAGTTTTTTAAATTAATTTTTGTCCGTTTTCTATTGCAAAAAGTTTCAAGTTTTTATGGCATGGGGGGGGGGGGGGCTTACTGTCCGATAATTCTTGAATTTAAAAAACGGATCAAGAACTTTCAATTTAAATCGAATGAAGATTTTTTCAAAGTCTATACGGTTACCTCTTTGATAAAAACCTTATATATGAACAATAGACAGCTTGCATAACTTGTGGACAGCGATTGAAAACAATGAATGGATTGAAAAAATAGCTCCAATAAGGGGGTTTAGACCATTTCAATTGCTGACACAAAGGGATAACGACTGTTCGGAATTGACCTTAATAGGGATCTGTGTGCCAAAGCAATTTTGCATCTATCACATAGTATGTATTTTAACCTTATAATTGGATAATTATAATAGATTTCCTATGTGTTCTTCCCATACAAAAACCCTTACCATAAACTATAAACCCCCCTTAAAAAGTTATGCCCCAGGGCATAAATTACAACACCTACCCCTGGGCCCTGGTGGGCTGTGTTGACACCGGAGTTTTTTTATTATCAGAACTTTGAAATATTTTAACAAAATTTCTATCTAAAAATTTTTATCTGATGCATTTAGGGCGTGAAGGAGGGAGAGGGGCTAGTTGCCCTTCAATCTCTTTTGACTCTTAAAAAGTGAACAAGAACTTTCAATTTTCAGTCAACTGAGCCCTCTCTAAAGTTTATACGAGCATCCCTTCCATAAGAAATTATATGAAGGATTCGGAGATTCCTTAAATTACAACCCTTGCCCTGAGGGCTTTGGGGGAGCGGTAATCCTCAAAGACCTAATTTCCAGAACTTAAAACTACGTTTAATAAAATGGCTGTCTTATAATTTTGATTGGATGTGTTTTGGGAAAAGGTGGGCTTGAGAGGGGGGTTAGTTGCCCTTAAATCCCTTTCGACTATTACAAAGGGCACTAGCCCTCGGAATTTCCAATCGAATGAGCCTTTTTTGAAGCTTCTACAACACCGCCTTCTATAAAAACCTTATATGCCCCCAGGGCATAACTTAAAACCCTTGCCCTGGGGGTTGTGGGGGATTGTTATCCTCAAAAACATATTTTTCTATCTTGAAATCAACTACGCTGAACAAAATTGCTATCTCAAAATTTTGATTGGATGTGTTTGGGGGAATGATGGGCGTGGTTGGGGGCTAGTTGCCCTTCAATCACTTTCGACTATTAAAAAGGGCACTAGCCCTTTCCAAAAGAATGTGCCTGTTTTGAAGTTTTTACTACAACGCCTTCTATAAAAACCTTATATACCCCCAGGGCATAAATTAAAACTCTTGCCTGAGGGTTGTGGGGCAGTGTCCTCCTCAAAAACATATTTTCTATCTGGAAATCAACTACACTGAATAAAATGGCTATCTCAAAAGTTTGATTGGATGTGTTTTGGGAAATGATGGCCGTGGGGGGGGTTTAGTTGCCCTCCAATCACTTTTGACTATTAAAAAGGGCACTATGCCTTTGAATTTCCAACCGAATGAGCCTTTTTTGAAGTTTATATGACAACACCTTTTATAAAAATCTTATATGCCCCCAGGGCAAAACCTAAAACTCTTGCCCTGAGGGTTGTGGAGGATTGTCCTCCTCAAAAACATGTTTTCTATCTGAAAATCATCTACGCTGAACAAAATGGCTACCTAAAAAAATTGATTGGATGTGTTCGGGGGACTGATAGGCGTGCGCGGGGGGGAAGGGCTAGTTGCCCTCCAATCACTTTTGACTATTAAAAAGGGCACTATCCCTTTGAATTTCCAATCGAATGAGCCTTTTTGAAATTTCTACGACAACGCCTTCTAAAAAATCTTATATGCCCCCCGGGCATAACTTAAAACCCTTGCCCCGAGGGTTGTGGGGGAGTGTCCTCCTCAAAAACATATCTTCTATCTGGAAATCAACTACGTTGAACAAAATGGCTATCTCAAAATTTTGATTGGATGTGTTTAGGGAAATGCTGGGCGTGGGGGAGGGGGGGCTAGTTGCCCTCCAATCACTTTCGACTATTAAAAAGGGCACTAGCCATTTAATTTCCAATCGAATGAGCCTGTTTTGAAGTTTCTACGACAACACCTTCTATAAAAATCTTATATGCCCCCCGGGCATAACTTAAAACCCATGCCCTGAGGGTTGTGGGGGAGTTTCCTTCTCAAGAATATATTTTCAATCTGGAAATCAACTACGCTGAACAAAAATGGCTATCTCAAAATTTTGATTGGATTTGTTTGGGGGAATGATGGGCGTAGGGGGGATTAGTTGCCCTCCAATCACTTTTGACTATTAAAAAGGGCACTATGCCTTTGAATTTCCAACCGAATGAGCCTTTTTTGAAGTTTCTATGACAACACCTTTTATAAAAATCTTACATGCCCCCAGGGCAAAACCTAAAACTCTTGCCCTGAGGGTTGTGGAGGATTGTCCTCCTCAAAAACATGTTTTCTATCTGAAAATCATCTACGCTGAACAAAATGGCTATCTCAAAAAATTGATTGGATGTGTTCGGGGGAATGATAGGCGTGCGAGGGGGGGGGGCTAGTTTCCCTCCAATCACTTTCGACTATTAAAAAGGGCACTATCCCTTTGAATTTCCAATCGAATGAGCCTTTTTGAAATTTCTACGACAACGCCTTCTAAAAAATCTTATATGCCCCCCGGGCATAACTTAAAACCCTTGCCCTGAAGGTTCTGGGGGAGTGTCCTCCTCAAAAACATATTTTCTATCTGGAAATCAACTACGCTGAACAAAATGGTTATCTCAAAATTCTGATTGGATGCGTTTTGGTGAATGATGGGCGTGGGGGGGGGATCTAGTTGCCCTCCAATCACTTTCGACTATAAAAAGGGCACTAGAACTCGTGATTTCCAATCAAATTAGCCCCCTTTGAAGTTTCTACGATGACCCCTTCCATATGAAGTGCCTCTGGGAAAAAAAATAATAAAATAATATGAGAGATTAGATATGAGATATACATTTATTAAAAAAGAAAACAAACACTATTCGCCTTTCGCCTGCCAAGAATGGCAATAAGCTTGAAAGGGCAAGCGAGGTTATCACTCTCAGATAATTAAAACAACATTCATACCTTGCTACTCAACACACAAGAAACTTCTGATGAAGGAATAAAGAAAAAAAGAGGAAAAGACAAGAAGTAGATAAAAAAAAAAGCAAAGTAAATCGGGGAAATACCTTAAATAGAATGATAACCTGGAGTGGGCTTAACACCAAATTCACTCACGAGATAAAAGAAACTTTTTTGCCCGTGACTTGAAAGCCGGAAGACTAGGGGCATTTTTCACACACTCGGGCAATATATTCCAAACATGGGGACCATACTGGCGAACCACAACAGATGCCTGAGTGGTGCTCCTAAACTCATGAGTTAAGTTATCAGCTTTTCTTGTATTATGATCATGACGGTCTCTATTAAAAGTAAAAAGATTTTCAAAAGCAGGGGCGAGCAGCTGATTCAAATATTCGTACGACAAAATTACAACTTGGTAATCTCGAATTTGGGATACATCCATTAACGTATTCTTTTTAAAATGCTCATGAGCAGGAACCTCATCAGAATCATCAAATTCAGATAATAATTTTACAGCTCTATTCTGAAGGTTTTGTACTCTTTTGAACATGTTACAAAATTATTTGCCCATATAGAGCATCCGTAGCTTATATATGGGTAAAATATAGAAAAATAAATAATTTTCAGGATCTTTTTTGGGACTAGATTTTTAATTCTTCGCATCACCCCAAGGCCTCTGCTTAATTTTTCAGCTATTGAACTTGAATGGTTTTTCCACGACAGGTTTTCATAAACTAAAAACCCTCAATACTTCGTTGTTGCTACTCTCTTTATCATTTTTTCTTGAACGGTGATCCGGTCATTCCCAGCACTAGACGAAAGTCTAAAAAATATCATGAAAAAGGTTTTAGAAAAGTGTAGGGTTATCATATTTTGCCGAGAAAAAGTTAGAAATTCAGAAAATGCATTAGGAATTTTATTATATAAAACATCAAGTGAAGGCGCTGCCAGAAAGAGCGAAGTGTCATCTGCAAACAGGATGACACCAGCCTCTGACAGGTAGTGTTTCACTCGATCAATGAAAATAATGAAAAGTAGAGGTCCCAGGATTGACCCTTGTAGGACCCCGCACTCTATTTTCTTTTTTGAAGATAAAATGACCCATTCTGAACTATCTGATACCGATTGTGTAGATACGATGAAAACCACTCCAGACTTGAACCCTTCACCCCAATCGAGTCAAGAGCTTGAATAAGCTCTAAGTGGTCCACCGTATCGAACGCTTTTTTCATATCCACAAACACAGCGGCGGGTATGAGACCAGCTTCAAATGCATCACTAATCCAATCAACCAATTTCAGATCTGCTATATCCCTAGATAGCCCTTATCTAAACCCAAATTGATTTTCCATTAGAATTTTATTCTTTTCAATATAATAGCTTAACTGGGCATGTACCACTTTCTCATATAACTTAGAGAAAAATGGAAGAATAGATATCGGTCTTCGATTTGATGGGTTATATTTTTCCCTCCTTTATGAAGTGGAGCCACTCTTGCAATCTTTAGTGTTTCCGAGAAGACTCCAAGATCCAGGGAAACGTTGATGAGGTGCATCAAGACAGGTAAGACACTCGTTTTTGCGGCTTTTATGAATTTCAGGGAAAACTCATTCATTCCGATAGAGCTTGACTTCATCGTAGCCAGGAATCGTGCCACTTCCCGTTCCGAATATCTTGCAAACTCGAAAGAATTCTGACTTCAGGCTGTCTTTCAACGACAGATCCAAAACTCGCAGATGTGCGTAGTTTAGCCCGCGCTTGATCGCAAAGTCTTTTTCCTTCATTTGCAAAATAACCACACAGAAATTCAGATATGTCTTGAGAATCAGTAAGACGACCTCCTGTTGTCTCCATGATTCTCACCTCTTCCCTACTATGAAGTTTACCCAAAAGTTTATTTATTGTTTTCCATGTATTTTTCATATTCCCTTGATTTTCATGAAATTCATTTTGGAAAAAAGTTTCTGAGCATTCCGTTTTACTGAATTTAAAATATTCCGAAATCTCTTCAATTCTATAAAATTATTATTTGAATGGTCCTTTCAATAATTGATATATAGTCTGTTTGTCTGCTTTGTTGAAACTAAAATTGCTTTTGATATCAATGGTTTCTTAAGAAAATTTCTGTTAGGTTTTAATCTTTGCAAGGGACATGTTTCATTCCTCATACTTGTCACTATCTCACTAAAGAGGTTATATGCAGCATTTGGCAACTTTCCATTAATTACACGCGAGAGATTCCTTTGATCCATCATATTTGCACAACTCTTAAGGTTTTTATTATTCATTTTACGGTAAAACGAAGTCCGTCAATTTCGTTTATTTTCCTTTGACTGATTCAACTTTGTTTTACTTATTAAAAGAAGGTGATCCGAGTCGTCGGACACAACCACATCTGCTTGGGATCTTTCAAGCAATCCACCATTAACGAAAAAATTATCAATTAAAGATGCCGAGAGATGCGAAATCCGAGTTGGAATAGTTACAAGAGGAAAGCTATCATGTGACACCATCATATTAACAAAATCTGAGTTATTCGTTCTTTTTAGTAAATCTATATTAAAATCTCCCATCATACATTTGTTTTTGTTTTCATTATTAATTTTATCTAACAATGGTTCAAATTCATCAAGAAAAAAACTAATATCACATGATGGATTTTTGTAAATTAATCTCAAAATCAAGTTTCTTTCCCCTTCATTTTTAATTTAAATGAAAAGTGTTTTAACCCTCCCTTCAAACCAAAGGGAAATGTCATCCCTAACCCAATATTGGGTACCTTCATTAATCAAAAGGCCTAGACCGCCCCGCTCCATGGTTGTCCGTTCTCTTCGCTCGCAAATATATCCTGGGAATGAAAAATCCCATGGCAGTGACTTGCTAGAAACAAATTTCTCACAAAGGCCTACAATACACGGTTCCTTATCTAGCAAACTTAAAATGTCACATAAAGAAGAATATACCGTTTTTAGACCTTGACAATTCCGGAAAACGATCGTTCTCTCTGTCATCGCAGGCTTTTAATACTCATAAAGGTTATTCGGGTTAGGATAATTACTTGGGTGACAATTCAACAAATAGCTATTGATGCATTAATAATCCCTCACAAATGTTTTGCGAGCTTAGCTTCCAAGAATAAACTGTTACTTCAAATTCATTCAAAGTGTCGTCGTATATATTCGCACTCATTGACCTTTACGACAAAAAAACAAAAAAACAAAAAAAAACAAAAAAACATACTGATAGGCAGAAAGAAGAAGGGAAAAGAAAGAGAGAAGAAAAGAAAAACAAAAACCTGAAAGGAACTGAAATTTTGGCTATAAAATACAAAAGGAAAAACAAACATCCAAGTAATTCAACAACACAATTTACACAACACAAAATTATATGGTCAGATTCGGCAAACGAATCTGATATTTATATATTATAATAATAAATAATAAAAGTTTGGAACCGTATGGCCTTTACTATAGGCAACGCTACAGCGTTGCCTCTGATTGTGAAAGATACTCTCAGACTCTCTTAAATAATGAAGTAAATAAGAAAAACATAAAATATATAACATACATACGAGAACACCAATAAAAACACGACCGCAAATATAACACAACACAAGAAACAAAAAAAACACTAAACAAGAATGCAAAAAAAGATAACCAAATAGTCAAAAATTGCTTGGTATAATATACAAGACTTCTCTAGATTTATAAAAAATATTTCAAGCTGACTCTCAGCTGCAGCTGGGGTTCAGAAAAACCGTAAGTGGCGATCAGTTGCCTGTTTCCAGACCATGGACGGACCATTGTTCTCAAGAACAATTTCACAAATCTGAAATACATAGGATTTATACTTTTTTTGTCAGTGCGAGTAGAGATGCTTCAGAAAGGGGAAAAATCAATGACATTCAACAGAATGAATGAGTTGTACACTCTGGTTAGTATACGCCTGACGTATGTTTGCAGCAAACAAGAAGTCTAAATATTATTTCCAAATTTTCACAAAAATGCTTGAGGAGGAGGGGTCGTTTTGATTTGACACTCTTACCGATTGGATGACCACTATACTTAATACTTGCAGACAATCAATCAATCAATCAATCAATCAATCAATCAATTTTATTCAATAAATAAACTCAACAAAATACACTTCAATATCGGAAACAGAAATGAAACAAATACTTAAAAAACAAAACATTTTCAACATCATACATTCACAGCTTTAAGAGACTCAACACAAGACAAATCATAAGGGATAAAAAAAAATCATAAGATACAATGATCAACATAAAAAAAAACAACTTAATTACTAGCTAGAAAATCTCTAACATAATTTTTTAACATACCAAACGGGTGGCAGCTTCGTGCAGACACAGGGAGCGTGTTCCAAATCCTGTTGCAAGTTGTCAGAGGGTTGAAATCAGACCTCACTTTTGGAGCATGAAGAATCTGTAAATTGCTGGAAGTGCGGAGATGATAAGTCAATTGATCAGAAACAAAAGATATATTATTACATATAGTAGCAGGAAGATGGCCGTGTAACTGTAAAAAGATGAAAGAAGAACAAGAAAGAAAATAGAAAGATTTCAAATCAAGCAAGGGTTTAAGTGAAGATCGGTTAGTTTCCTTAATAAGAGTCCTTGCTTTATCATAAAGTTTTGAAAGTGGCAGCAGAGACGAAGGAAAAGTTGACATTCAAATAACAGAACAATATGAAACATAAAACTGAACTAGGCTACAGAACAAGATTCTAAGAATCGACCCTGGAAATATGTTTTTAAGCTTTCTAAGGATTCCAAGACTCCTGGAGACTTTCATTTTAATCAGGTCAATATGATGCTTGAAGGAAAAATTTTCGTCAAGCAAGATGCCTAGGAATCGAACGTAACTATCCCTAGGTCTACTTAGAGAACCTCTTGATACGTGTATTTCATTTAAGTCAGGGCAAGCCTTTGAAACTCTGGAGAAAATGAGAAAAAATGACTTCCCGCCATTTAAGGCAAGATAATTTACATCAAACAATTGGATAACTCTTCCAAAAAAGGCACTTATCTTTGAACGAAGATCAGACTATGACACATTTTGACTTTCTAGCTCTACACCTCCTTTCGTAGCCTGAAAAAAGCCTGACACTAGGAAAGGCCAGGTTATTATGTAATTCCAAGTGGAAATTACCCCCCCCCCCTCTATTAGATTCCCTTGCATAGTGCTCGTAATGCGCGTCATTCATGAATTTTCTCTATTACATTATTGAAGGTGATCCGTTGGAAAAAGGGGAGAGTCTGTGAGTTTGATCAAATGGTTCGTAGGCCCTAGAGATCATTGATCAGTCTTTTTTTTCTTTTTTTTTCAAAGTTTGTTTGTTTGTCAATTTGTTGTTTTTCAATAATTAGTGATAGTATTTGTATCAATATTCGAGTTCTCCAGGGCTACATTTAGGCCCTAGGGATCATTGATCAGTCCCTGGAGTTGTGTTTTATTTGTGTGTTTATATTGAATAAAGTCAAATTTCAAAGTTCTTTTTCACAACTCTAGTTTTTAAAACACCAGAGAACTTTAGCGTAAAAAGCGAGGCGTTGAAGAGGGGACAGTCCCTTTCATATACGGAATAATTTCTGGTCGTTTTAAGTTTTAATGTCGCTGAATATTTAGTCTCAAAAATTGAAAAAGCGAATTACCGACTGAATTTACAAAAATCCTAAGGATGGGTAATATTTACCCACTCACCTCCTTTATATCTGTCTCTGTTGATTTCTGATGCAAAACAACTGACCGACTAGTTCCCTTATGGTAAAAGACAAAATACAAGAAATCCTACCTCCTTTGTGTAACCTTCGAGGTAAGAAAAAAGATAGATTCAATTTCGATGGGCAAATTTTACCCACCGTTAGCATTCTAGGGTTAAAGAAGATTTTGTAAGGTTTACTGTTGCTGTAAATCTTACTGGCAAAAATATTTGTCAAACAGTTTTTGAAAACCTAACAAAATCAAACCTACATATTAGACATCGCCATGGCCAAGTATTTGATGGTGGTCAAAACATGAGTTGCAAAATTGAAAGGTGTCTAGGCAAGGATAAGAGATTTGCTACCAATGGATAAATAAAAATGGACATTGTGATATTGCAGTTTTAATTACATCAACACATCTAATTGCTCACCTTATGTATGTGCAAGCATTGCTATAGTTATAAACGCATATTTATAAGTTATAACCCATGTCTCTTCTCTATTTCGAAACTATCATTCCATACTTTGAATTTCCACGCCACGTGTCTATTGGAGCATAATTATCTCTTTGATGAGCAAAGGTGAAAGAATTAGTTTACGCAAGGACTTGCCACGCCAGCCAGAATAGTACGTCAGAGACTAGTTGGATTTGCCAAGTCTTGTATATTTTCGAAGTTTTGAAAATTTACACTCGGTTCTCACAAGGATTTTGTTAATTTGCAATGAAGCCACCAAAAGTGATAAAGGTGTATGCAGCAAATGTTTTACCTTCGGGACTTATCCATATCCCCATATTAAATATGCCAGAAAGTTTCAAGGTATTTATTTAAGTACCAAAGGCAAGGACACTGAAAATGAACCTCAATTTTTGGGGTGGTTACGTGGAAAATTTTACAACTATATATGTTATAAAACTAGAGAAAAACTGGGACTTCGATTTTTAATTAAATGCAGTTTCAGCATACAGATATAAAATACATTATAGACATATAAGATAAAACATTTATTTACAAATTTTTTGAGTTTTCACTTCGAGGGGATGTCAAATTTTAAAAGGAAACATGGGTAAAAACTAAATATTAAAGATATGGCACCAAACAGGCTACACAGGACGGTGTAGATTTCCTTTAAAGGTCTCATCTCTTCTTAGCCAGCATATTACTAATGTTTGCATTTCTACAAACGAAAAGCGATATCACAGTTGACTAATTAGTTTCGCTTATTCTTTTTCGTGGTTCAAAATCATACTATTGAAGAAATTGTCATGTTGCCCCAAAAACTTTATAATTACAAAACAACAAAATAATATATATTAGAAAATTGTGACTACTGGTGACTGCAAAAAGTTGTGACAGTGACTTCAATTACTTGTGACTGCGACTTCAACTGCTTGTGACTTTGACTGCGTCCACTTGGAACTGCAATTGCAGTTAAATGTGGATTTGACACAGTGACTGTGATCACTTACTACTGTGACTACTTATGACTGCTACAGTCACTACTTGCAACTGCGACTGTTGCCACATGTGACTGTAACTATTTGCTACTGCAACAGTGACTACTTGAGACTGTTACTACTGTTACTACTACTAATACTACTACATCTACTAATACTATTAAGCTAAATCAAAAGAGTTTAAGTGCATCCAGGCTGTCAAAATGGCATATATGCGATATTTCAGGAATCGATTAGGGTACTTAGTTGAAACTTTCAGGGAAAGTCGGAGGGGTTTAGAACAAATCAAAATAAACTATGTTTATGCAGATTGTCAAAAAAGTGTATCCCAAGAAAACTCAGTGTAGTACATTGAACATTCAGGGTATGCTTTGGACAGGTTAAATTAAATCAAAAGACACAATGTGCATCCAGTTTTGTTAAAAGGACACCATCACAAAGAAGAGTAAGGCTAACATTCCCTATGCCTTCTAAAAACCAGAACATAATATGTACTTTACGAAAAACAAAAATTTCAAATGTTTTTTTTCTTTTTTGACTTTAATAAATCCAAAATTATTAAGACTTGAGGAAGATATATATGTATTTGTATTAAACTGTCGATCCACATTCCTCTGTGTTCAAAGTTTTTCAAAAAAAGGTAAAGAGCTCTATTAAACCAAAAATGAGCAGAAATAAAGTCAAATAATCGTCCAAGGGCAAAACTACCCCAAATCACCACCAATAAATAACTAAAACCCAAAGTGAACAGAAATTACAATAAACAACCGACTCAAACTCAAAACGAGCAAAAATTGGCATGATTAGGGCCAACAACCCCCTTGCCTTTTTAGGACCAGAGCATAATTCGCACTTTACCGCAGACAAATACATTTAAATGTTGTCACTTTTTTTTACTTTAATAAAGAAAAAAACATTAACCCTTTAAGGAATACAAATCAGCGGGGTAGGTCGGGAATGAACTAGACCAAATTCACGGATCACAGATATCTCATTTGTTTATGAATGGAATACCGAAATTTGATGTTCTCTATATTCTCTTTGAATAAGGAATGCTTCAGATTTTTTCAGATTTGTTGTTCATCAAATTTCCTCAAAATCTGCATTTATAATTTTGGTCAATGTGTTTGAATCAACCGTACCTAGTGGGGTTGGTTCGGACACGCTGGGGTTTGAACCGGAGAAGCGGAAAAAAAAAATCCAGAATATATACCGGCAGTCCTGTACAAACAGTAAATTAGTCCATAAGACAGTCCATTAATTTCAATTAGACAGTCAATTAGTCCATTACTTATAATACACTTGTACAAAATTATAAAATCATAAGCTTGCTTGATACATATTGTGCGGTGAAAAATCAAATTCTAAGTGAAAGCTTCGAGGAACTCTGATGGTTCCTCCACAGGAAACAATTTTTGTAGACTTTGGAGAATATAAAAAAAACATCTTCTGCCTCGGAGAAGACAAACCTATTGCTTTTCTTGCGCACAAAACTAATCGTAGCTTCACTTTCTGCAATCTCCAATATAAAGCCAGCATAGCGGGTTGACTTCTTTAGCTGGAACTTGACAAGGACGTAATCTCCTACTGACAATGAAGATAAAATGAACAGCATGCTATCATTATTCTCTAATTCACCAAGGTTTAATGATTCATCAGATGAATCATCCAGCTTGAGATCTACCAAGGGCGTCTCCTTAGGCTAATGTTCTCTCCTTTTTCACGCTTTCTTGCCTAAAGTTCTTCCTTTTCTGGAGTGTCAGTGAATATCCTTTTTCTGTCTGTTTTGCGTTGCTTAAAGAGCTTGCGCTAACATATCCCATAAGCGGGAAAGGACTCATCATTTCTTTGGTTGTTCTTGCACATTAACCTTGCAGACTAGTGGTTGATGGCCTGGGAGCAGGACTGGGGTCAGTTGATCGTCTAGCAGTAAAAATAGCATCGTTGGCTCGAGACTGGCAAATTTCGTCAAGTTCCAAGGCTGCTGCATTTGCCTGATTTGAACTTACTTGACCTTGAATAAATCATTCCGTCACTTTCGACGGGAGAAAAAATCCACCCCACTGAACAATTTTCTGTAGAAAGGCCAGATTCCGGCCTTTTTAAAAGATGAAGTGATATTGACAGGTGAAAACTTTTCAAGGTAAGGCGTAAGGCAAAGCTCAGATACCTGGTGAATAGATACCCTTCGTCCAGGGTTTAACTGTTGCCATTCATTTAGCTTTAGCTTGAGACCACTCTTGAAAGGACCAAGAACACCAATATCTAAGGCTTGGATTCGGTGGGAACAATTTATTGGGAAAGTTGGAAGAAAAATGCTTTTTTCCTTGCAGAAAGAAATACATCTTGGATCAAAGTGACTTTCGTGATTATCAAGCAAAAGGAGTTGGGGATTGCCTTTTGAAGAGCGACAATGCTTCCAAAAGTGTTCTAGAGTCAACAAAAAAAGTCTTGCTGTTCACCTAACCCGACGGGTTTGTGAGGTCAAGGGTGCCAAGAGGACCTCTTTGGACCATCTCAGGCTTCAATTGCTTTCGTGGGATAATAAGAACAGGTGGAATCTGTCCGCAAATTGCATTGATGAAGCTAACTAATGTTGTATTTTCTCCTTGCTCAGCAGAGACGGTCTGTTACACCTGTTTTACTAGTGTTGGTGCCACAACTCTTGGGGGTTTCAAAATTGTGGGGACTCTAGTCCCATTGCCATTCCATATGCACTCAGCTGTAAATTGATGCCTGCCATAGGCATAAAGTAGATTATCAAAAAACTGAAATAACTAATTTGGTGACTTGCTCTGGCTTGGCTAGTGGACTCAGGTACACGAAGCGAGTTTCTTTTCAAAAAAGCAGTAAGCCAGGCTTTTGAACTGCTGTTCCGCTCAGTCCATGATGATGGGGTTTCAATTTCATTCGCAAAAGCATATTGAAAGGCCAGCTTTTTGAGCCATCATTTGAGGCAAGACCATGATTCCTTCTTGATGCAGTGAAAAGATAGTCGCGCGTGTCCCTTTCTTGTTTGTTAGAAAGGATCTGCCAATAGGGCTCTATACGGTTCTCTGCTTTTCTTATTCCCGCATCAGTATTTGCTTCAGGCTTATCTTCATTACAGTTCAAACCATCTTTTGCCTTTTTCAGATAATTGTAAAAGGAGCTTTCCTTTATTTTGAAGCGTGCTGCAGCTGCTATGACTGATCTGTGAAGGGCAGAAGATCCAGCTGCATGGACAATGGCCTCTGCTAAGGGTAGAGAGGAGTGGCTACCCCGACAAATTAGCCATGAAACTCCTTCTCTGAAGTATAAATGATGAAAATGGCGAATAAGAAAGTAAGAACCCGTGCTACCGCGTCCGGGGTAACCGACGGTATGAGACCAAGAATTGCAAATTGCGAGAATGATATTGTTGATAAGAAAAATAATGAAAATTATTTTTCTACCGCGTCCAGGGCAGCCGACAATCATTTCTTCGATTTGACGACTCTCTAGTCGGAAAAGACTTCGTTTATCCTAACCCCAAAAACATATCTCTCACTAGGAACGCTAAACGTACGCACATTAGCCAAACCAGGAAAAAGGGAACTAGTCCTAAACGAGATGAACCGTTACCGCTGGGACATCGTTGGACTATCTGAGACTCACCTTCCCTCCACAGGAATAGAAAGAATAAACAACATCACACCCATCACGTCTGGCAGAAGTGATGGAGTCCGCCGCCAAGGTGTCGGTTTCCTACTCTCCGAGCGAGCCAAACAGTCTCTTCTTGCCATCCATCCTGTCTCTGAACGTATATCACCATTCGTCTGAAAAAAGTCCACTGCCAACATGACCATAATCCAAGTTTACGCCCCAGACTCGTCCCGGAGTGACCAAGAAGCGAAAGAATCTTACAGCCAACTCCAATACACCGTTAACACTGCTCCCAAGAAAGAAAGATGTTCTGTTCGTGATTGGGGACTAGCACGCCATTGTCGGAACTCAAATGATGGACTTGAAGACGTCATGTGCAAGTTCAGGCATGGGTGGTAGAACCACAGTGATGAAATTCTCATCGAATTTTGTAGGGATAACGAACTCTTCATAACGAACACCATATTCTGTTATAGAGAACAAAGGAAAGTTACTTGGATATCCCCTGACGGCCGCACTGCAAACATGATTGATTACATACTTGTCTGCGAGCGATGGAAATCATCAGTAATGAGCACAGTCTCCATAGCCGGTGGCGATTTCGACTCGGACCACGTTCCAGTCATATCTGAGCTCCGTTTGCGCATTCAGAAGCCCCAACCGCGTAAGAAAAGCTTACCAAGATATCGTGTCGACCTGCTGAAAAATATAGAAACAAGGAACAGGTATAGAACAGCACTCTCAAACAAGTTGTCGAGAATCCAACCCATGGAAGCTCCAACAGCTGAAAAAATTAACCGATTGGTCGACAAAAGCGCATCCATCATCAGAGAAACTGCTAGTGAAATCCTGGGAATTCAGACCCATTCGGATAAACCGTGGATCACCCCCGAAATTATTGATCTATGTGTGCAGAAGGGCACCCATGCTAACAAAATAGATCAACAAAGCAAGGCCGAGTACAAGAGGCTGAATTGCCTAGTAGAAAAGAAAATCCTGGCAAGCACTACGACACTACGTCAATGACAAATGTCGTGAGTGTGAAGACGCCTTTCAAGAAGGTAGCAGCCACTTCAAGTACAAGAAAGTCCGTGAACTGTCAAAAAAGAAGTCCTCGGCCGCTCCTACACTGTTAGAAAAACATGGGCTCCCAATCCCGGACTCCGAGGGAAGACGAGAACGACGGAAGGATCACTTCAGCGAAAAACTGAACCCCACATTAACACCCGACCTAAACATCTTACTATCTTTCCTACTACCGCAGTACCCAGTAGACCCAAGCCCTCCTCCAATAAGAGATGAAGTACTCTCAGCAATAAAATCTCTAAAATTAATAAAGCCCCAGGCCTGGATGGTATTCAGTCAGAACTATTAAAAGTAGGCCCAGAAGAACTGGTCGATATCTATAACAAAGTCATAACAATTTTCTGGGAAACGGGCCACTTCCCTAGATCTTCGGCGAAAGCCACCATCGTCCCCCTTTTTTAAAAGGGGGGAAAGGGCGACTGTAAAAAGGACAGACCAATAAGTTTGACTAGCCAACCGGTGAAGATTCTTACAAAAGTACCCCTTGACCGTCTGAAAACTCTGACAAACCATATCTTAGAGGAATACCAAGCAGGCTTTCGAAAATACCGCTCTACCATAGACCAGATTTTCTCCACTCGGCCAACGATGGGGAAGTAAATCAAGTTTGCGAAAAAGCTGCTACTACTCTTCATCGATTTCAAGCAGGCTTTTGACTTGATATGGCAAGATGAATTATGGCCCATCCTGCTACACTATGGAGCCCCTGAAAACATAGTAATCCTGATAAGAGACATGTATTCACATTTCGTCAGCCAAGTTCAGACGCCCCAGGGATTGACAGAGGAGTTTCTGACATCAGCGGGCGTTCTTCAAGGTTACCTCTTGTCACCCCACCTCTTTAACCTATTCCTCAACGCAGAGGCTATCATTTGCTGAAACTGTTGACGGTGCAGAGATTGGAGGGAAACTTATCGATAAACCGGCATACGCAGATGACATCGAGAAACTCAATAGTCAAGTGCATCTACTCCAAGATGACACAGACGAACTGGTGTCATAAACCATGGTCTTTGGGATGATTGTTAATATATCCAAAAATAGGGTTTTGTAGGTGTGTAGAGACTCTGTTTCAAAGAACATGCAGCTAACAATTAAAACAGATCTAGTAAAAAAATCTGACTTCTTTGTCTACCTAGGGAGCGTTCTAAGTCCTAATAACTGCTCAAAATAGATCAAACGAAGACTCGGCCTTCTGGAGAAGGCCTTCCGGCCTTCTCAAACGAACCTCTTGCCAATCTGGAAGAACAAGACTGTCAACCTCTCTGAAGGTGCGACTCTTCAACTCTCTCATAATCCCAATAGTTTTATACGCAAGTGAAACTTGGTCAATAAAGGCTGATGATGAGCGAAGGATATCCACTTTTGAAACTAAATGCCTTAGATGCATTGCGGGGATTACCTACACTGAGCGAGTCTCAAATGAAGACCTCCGAGAACTACTCCGTTGTTCCCGCACCATCATCAACCTGGTCAGAATTTCCCGGCCCATAACCTCCCCCAGCTACTTCGTCTTGCGCCAGACAGATCGAACTACCGTTGCCACATTCATCATTTGCTCAGAAGAGAAGAAGCCCCAGGACAGCCACAAAGGCCGGACGGGACTTAATCCAAGTAAGTCAAGGCAAGGTCCTCGGTCCCCATTCGTCTTTCGTGTGAACTTTCTGGGCATTCTTGAAAAAGTACAGTCGCATGCAAAGAAATTAAAATAGAGAGAGAAAGAGAGAGAGAGAGAGAGAGAGAGAGAGAGAGAGAGAGAGAGAGAGAGAGAGAGAGAGAGAGAGAGAGAGAGAGAGAGAGAGAGAGAGAGAGAGAGAGAGAGATAGAGAACGTGAGGATGAAGAAGAGAACATAAGAGAAGATCGAACATGCTGCTGAGAGAGAGAGAGAGAGAGAGAGAGAGAGAGAGAGAGAGAGAGAGAGAGAGAGAGAGAGAGAGAGAGAGAGAGAGAGAGAGAGAGAGAGAGAGAGAGAGAGAGAGAGAGAGAGAGAGAGAGAGAGAGAGAGAGAGAGATAGAGAACGTGAGGATGAAGAAGAGAACATAAGAGAAGATCGAACATGCTGCTGAAATCCACAAGCTATATTTTGCCTCTTATTTTTTTGGGTAGACGTTGTTTTGGTAAAACTGAAAGTGGCCAAGTAGGCGTTTTTCACACTCAGACTCTTTACTTACTGAATACTTAATAGATTTCTCTTTACTTAGTGGAAATTATTTCATTAATTGAGATTTAAAATTTAAATTATTTAAAATTTTTGATTCATGGTCGTAAGCAAAGAAATAAAACAATCATCCACTCTTGCCCATGTAGGGTAGAACCAAACACCGTCCTGTTCAACTCAAAAAAAAGGGTCCGGGTTGACCCCCCTCCCCCCCCCCCCCCACCTTCACAATCTGACAGAGAAGCCCATCTGGACTAAGAGCCTTAAAGAAAAGATAGATAGCACAACTTTTGAAGATTATAGAATGTCAAAAGAGTTAAGAAAAACAAACGAAAAACTTTTTTGGTATTATACTTACAACTTAGCACGACAATGTGCAAGGTGCCAGAAAATATTAACCTACCTAAAACAGTTTTTTGCAGTTTAACTTTTGAAAAAAAACAATCAAGTTAGCTGGGAATTTTTCCTTGAGACATGACCCTCTATGGATAGATTTATAGTTAAATTAAATTGAGAGATCTTGTCCAATTCCTAGAACAGGTCTTTCCCTCTGGGTATTTTCGCCAACGCCATCTTTTTTCTGAAGTAGACTGGCACGCCATCTATATCGCCAATTTCAATCATCAGTGCGTTCATATTATTAATTTTTACTAATAAGCGAGCAGAAGAGGGGAGTTTCTTGTCGCAAGGGCCGTTGTACCTGCCGGGAGTGATACTCCCTTAAACTGCGGGGATCAGGTAGCAAGAAACTACGCCTCCCTCGCTTATTAGCTTAATTAGCTCTGTATTCTATAATTAGCAGAATTCGTCAGTCGTGCGCGCAACATCCCATGCTGCTGTGCATAGAGCTTGTTACGTCATGATGTTTGAACAGAGTGAGAATTTGCATTATTCGCCCGTGTTGAATTTCGTTCAGCTAAACAAGGAAGAGGGAATAGATGATGAGACTATCAAAAGATTTGGAGCGGAGTTTTTTGATTGCGAAGTGATTGTGATCGCAAAGAAATGGCTGGGCTTGAAGCTGGATCCTGAGGCGCTATTTCAGAAGCGAAACGGAACGAAGGCACCATCTAGTCACCTTGGTGATATCTTGGAAATGCTGAGAAAAGGTGATTCAGATTGTTTTACAATTCCGACTTTCGTCATTCGAAGCCCTTCGGAAGTGCCAGTTATCCCGGCTTCGGCTTACTCGGCTTTGCTCTCGAAAGTCAATGAACTGAACTTGCATCTAAAAACTATATCCAATCAGTTCGAGTCTTATTCAGCCAATTTTCCACCGCTACCCCAGCCTGGGGATGCTGCTTCTTCACTATCGAGTAGCCATGCTACAGTGATTGTTTCAAACCTTCCGCAAACAGTTTGCAACCCCAAAAGTCGAAAGGAATTCTTAGACCAATTGTCAGGTCACAAGTCAGTTTCCAGTGTCCGCCCACGAGGTGACAAGTTGTATGTCAACATTGAGAAATCTGTTATTTCGGATTTCTGCAATTCGATTAGTGCAGCCGCATCGGGTGCTACCACTAAAACTGTGCTTAAGCGTCACCTTGGGATTGCTAGAGGTATCCCTGAGGATTTTGACATTGCTGGACTAAATTCGTACCCTGGTGTGACTGAAGCCACTCGTTTCGGCTCTTCACAAACAATTAAGCTAGAGTTTTCGGATACATTCGCAAAAGGCAATGCCATCAAGAATGGCCTGAAAATAGGTTACGAAATATTCCGTGTGTACGATTTCATCAGTGTACCCCGTTGCTGCTTCAAATGCCGATCCCCAGATCACATGATGAAGGATTGCACCAGTCCTGTTGATAAATGTGCTCGTTGTGCCGGTAATCATACTGCCACTAAGGAAACGCCTTGCCAAAATAGCCCCAAATGTGCGAACTGCAACGGTGATCATACATCCTTTAGTTTGAAATGTCCAGTGCTCAAGTCTCGCGTTTCGAGTAGTGCCCGAAAATGATGCAGTCCCTTTCAGCTGTCTCGTATAACATAAATGGTACCAGAAGAAAAGAGCATGTTATTGACGAACTTGCATGTAACTATGACATTGTCTGTTTGCAAGAACACTTATTATCGTCGGCTAATACAAACCTGCTAAAAAGAAGTGCTAATCACGTCGTTTTAGTATAGGCGGCACGAACTACTTTCGGACGGCCGTCGGGTGGGCTTGCTTGTATACTGAACCGAAATAGTGTTGCTTGCTACTCGCCTGTGCTTTTTCACAGTGATCCTAACATTTTGGCCGTGCGGATTAACGATTTAGTGATTGTAAATGTTTACTTGCCTTGTGACAGAAAATCGGTTCAGTCTCTTAACAGATTCGCTAAGACTTGCAGTGTATTACAGAAACTTTTGGAATCCGTCTCAAATCAAGGTTATCGTTTTTTGATCGCCGGAGACTTTAACGCTGACCTGCTGTCATCGAATATTCGCTCGGATTTGATATTTGATTCGCTGCCGCAGTTTAAGCTGGTTGAAAAAACTTGTATATATTCTTATCTTCATCATTCCGGTAGTCAAAGTAATATTGATCATGTTGTTTGTTCTCCGGGCCTACCCGTTTCTACTGTAATTGTTCATGAAGATCATTGCGATTTAGATCACCTACCGATTTCGTTTGTTTTTCAAATACCGATTTGTACTAATCGTAATGCTTTACAAGCAGGACGAAGATGGGTTTTCCGTCGAAATTGGAATAAGATAAATTTATCGCTGTATATTTCTACGCTAGCTATGCTACTTGCTACAATTCAAGTTCCTTTCCACCTTCTACAGCTTAGTTGTAAGTCTTCAAATGATAAAAATACTCTAAATGATTATTATCTAAAATTAGTATCTTGCCTTAAAACAGCTGAATTGACCGCTGTACCACAGGAGCGAGTCAGGCGAAACACGCGTAAACCGGAGTGGTCGTGGGATCCTGAATTGAAATCGATTAAAAATAAAGCAAAGTTTTGGTTGCGGATTTGGGTTTCTTGTGGTCGTCCGTCTGAAGGGGTTATTCATCAAATAAAGCAAAAGACAAAATTAGAATATAAAAAATACCTGCGCTCGACTAAATCAAAAATATCGAATTTCCCGTTAAGTAAATCTGATTGGCAAAAGGTAATTAATTCTGAAAAACTTGATGATTCTTTTGCTACAAGCCCGATTAGTGCCGGTGGATGGCATAGTTATTATAGTAAAGTTTTTAGTTCAGTGAATTATCATGTCCATTCGGTTTTTTCGAAACTTCTCATTGCCGCACTTCCCGTATCGCTGAGCCAAACTCAGATTTTGTCTGTTGAGCTCTCTGTGGTTCAGCAGGCAGTAAAAAGGTTGAAATCAAATTCCCTTGATTGTGATGGCATTTCTGCCAACCATTTAAAAGTTGATTGCCCACTTCTTTTTCAACACCTGCAGTTGCTTTTTCAAATGTGCTTGTGTGCGTCTGCGGTACCGGATAGCTTCCTATGTGGGTCTGTAACATCAATTCTTAAAAGAGGAAAACCTCCTAGCGATTGCTCGTCGTATCGGCCAATAACTGTGTCATGCAATCTCAGTAAAGTTTTTGAATATGTTCTTCTTCCGTCCATATCGAGTGCACATTTTGGCGAAAATCAGCTTGGATTTTCGTCTGGGGTAGGGTGCCAGCAAGCCCATCGAGTTCTAATTAATCTTCTTATTGATGCGACTACAAAGTGATATGAACTCTATCTTTGCGCCTTGGACCTTTCCAAGGCTTTTGACAGCGTCGTCCACTCACAAGCTCTGTTTTCCCTTTTTAGTCACGGCATTAATCTTTCTCTGGTTTCTCTCCTTCGTTATTGGTATGACAATTCTTTTCTAAGAATAAAATCTGAAGGGGTTATTTCAGATTCTAAAATTCCTGTTCGGCGTGGTGTCAGACAAGGTGCTGTCCTTTCCCCTTCTATCTTTAAACTTTGCATTTCTTCTGTTTTATCTTCTATCCCAACCACTTGTATTTTTCAGGCGATTAATCTTTCTTACATAGCGTATGCTGATGATATACTTCTAATTAGTAGGACTAGAAAAGGTCTTTCTGTTTCTGTATCTACAGTTGCAACAAACCTTAGTAAGATTGGTCTATCACTGAATTTCTCTAAATGTGAATATCTTTCGTTTAATAGTAATTGTAACTCGCCTTTAGATTGCGCTTCTTTTTCTGTCCCATGTGTTTCTTCTTTTCGGTGGTTGGGTATAAACATTGCTAAAAATCTTAAATCTCTCCGAGAACAAGCCGTGGCGAATTGTAAGAAAAAGATCCAAGTATCTTATTCCAAAATTGTTGCCAATCGGGGGAAATACAGTAGGAAGACCCTTGCTAAATTGTATTCTGTTTTTACTGATCATTCAATTTTGTTCCTTTCTGGTGTTTATCCCATTCTTGGGCGAAAAAATACCCGGTCATTACGTTCTTATTATTTTCGGTTTTCGCGTTTTCTACTGTATTTGCCTCCGTGGTACCGGAACCGTAACCTTGTTTCAGTTTTTGGGCTTCCAGATATAACTGAAAAGCTAGTTGAGCTTGCTGACAAACTCCCCCAGACAGTGAAGGCTCTCCCAGCTCATCATGGGTTTGTACGCCTCCTTCATTGATTTAGTGTCTTTACTGTGTATTTAGTCGATTTTGTATGTATTTTTTCTCTTCTTTTATTTATATTCCGCTTTTGTTACCTTAGCGGGTTAAAAATAAATTATTATTATTATTATTTGGGTTCAATTAATGTACAACATGAAGGAAAGTCATATTTTACCCATTTAAGGTCATATTTGCTCCATAAAGGCATCCTATGTCTTTATCTATGTCTTTTGTTTGTTTATTAGTTTATCTATGTCTTTTGTTTATGTTGTTGTCTAGGATGTTGAATATGATGTTGTCTCTGTTAATATTTCTCTATGTTGTGTTCTGTTTTTGTTGTTACTGTAATGTATATCAGTTGAAAATGTTAAGAATGTGTTTTAGATGGTTCACAATTGTTAAAAAGAGCCCTTAGGGGCTGGGGGGGTGGTAGAAAGGTAACAGAACAATCAAATAATTTAGAATATATACAAAATAGCAAGGAGCCTTTAGGATTCATTTATAGATTTAAGGAGGGACCCAAGGCCTCTTGTGAGTACTTTTGATCAGATATGATAACATTAAATTTTTAGAGAAGAGTAAAGGGGAAATTTTCTGGTTAAAAATATTATATAAAAAAAAAAAAAAAAACGTCCGTAACTTGTATGTAGGAATTAACATATAATTTTCATATTTTCTACTGTATTTGCCCCTGTGGTACTGGAACTGTAACCCTGTCTCAGTTTTTGGGCTTCCAGATATAATTGAAAAGCTTGTTGGGCTTGTTGAAAAATTCCCCCAGGCAGTGAAGGCTCTCCCAGCTCATCATGGGTTTGTCCGCCTCCGTCTTTAATTTCGTGCTTTTATTGTGTTTTTGCTGTGCTTTTACTGCGTATTTAGTGTTTTATTGTGTATTACTGTGTATTTAGTCGCTTTGTATGCATTTTTTGTTCTTTCTTATATCTATACTCCGCTTTTGTTAATTTAGCGGGTTAAAAATAAATTATTATTATTATTAGAGTAGATGGCACTCTCACTAATTTTTGTGGAATTTTTCACAAATTGGTGCATGAGTAATTAAGGGTGTCCGGATCAACCCACGTCCAGTTCGACCCCAACCTCCCTTATATGTATATTATACTAACAATCTAAGATCCTTTGTTTTTTGTTTTTTCAGTAAATTGCAAATTATGTTCTGGTCCCGAGAAGGCATGGGGGTTGTCAGCACTACTCATATTCATTTTGCTCGTTTTTTAATTTGACTCGGTTATTTCTTGTAATTTCTGTTCCCTTGGGTTTAATTTATTTATTGATAGTGATTTGTGTAGTTTTACGCCTGGAAGATTATTTGAACTTATTTCTGCTCGTTTTTGGTTTAATTGACCTCTTTACTTTTCTTTGAAAAACTTATTTTGTAGAAATTTTTTAAAAATTAGTTTCTGTTCTTTTTTTATTGGCATAGTCTTTTTCATGGAAAAGAATTTATATATTTACAATTTTTTCTATACAAAGCTTGCTCTTTGTATGCTGGAGTTTGGCTTGCTCTTTGTATGCTGGAGAAACTTTTTCAATAATGTTTAATCCTGACACAAATAATAGCCTATTGTTTAATCTAATTTTGTACCTCCTCAAGTTGACCTGAAAAATAAAACATAATATCATTCCCGAGAATATTCTCTATGCTCTTTGACAACTTGGATACACTTAGCCTACACTCTCTTGATATTGTAAAAGCAGAAGTAGTAATAGTAGTAGCGCTGGATGTTTCCACTTAATACCCCCAATCGTTCTCGATATATTGCTGAGGTGTTTTATTGAAACCACAGTTTATAGACAGTAAGCTTATCGCAGATCATTTCTGGTCATCGTGAACATCCACTTCTTTCTGCCTTAGCTTGTTTAGCCTGTTTCTGAATATACCAGTAAGCTTATCGCAGATCATTTCTGGTCATCGTGAACAAAAAGCTCCTCCCACTTCTTTCTGCCTTAGCTTGTTTAGCCTGTTTCTTTCCACTCGCACCCCTGTCCTGGTTTTTATAATGGGAGAGATAGAAAATGATTATACTGCTATATTCCGTCTACTGTGATTGAAACCATGCATAAAATGCCTTTTGATTCAGTTTTAAAGCATCATTTAGTTTTAAAGTAAAATCGGCCGATTACATAATTGTAAGGGGTTGACGTACCCAATGTCCCTAGAGGTGTAGTTATTGGACTGTTCTACTAAACATTTTGACTGGATGTGTTTTTAAAATGAATGGGCTCGAGAGGAGGGCAACCTGCCCTCCAATCTCTTTTTGCTCTTAAAAATGGCGTTAGAACTTTTTTGATTTAGCTCAAGATCCGCCTGAATAGCCATTGAAAGCTTCACCTTAATACCCATAACTAGCGTAGTAGCAATGGTTTTAGTAGCAATAGTGGCACAAACATAACCTTTTGTGCCTTCTATACCACCTTCAATACATGCTGAATGTTTCAAGTTAATACCATGAACCATTCCAAGAACATTGATTATACGTCCTCATGGCAATCAGTGTGGGCATAGTGTGTTTCGACTTCGTTTCATAAAGTTTCAATATTTCCCAAATTATTCACCTTAATACTCTTAGTTTTAGTAGCAGCAGCAGTAGTAGTAGCAGTAGAATTAGTAGTAGTAGCCTTAGCTTTAGTCGCAGCAGTAGTAGTAGAAAAGTAGATGTAGTAATAAAAGTAGCAGTAGTAGCAGTCGGAGTATTTGTAGTAGCAATAGGCTTCAAATATTTTATTTCGGTTAGTTCAACATCCCCCATAACAAGCAGTGTTATTTTCAACTTCACATTCTAAACTGTTCCTAAGACATTGCTGCTACTCCCTTTTAACGACCTGTATTTAGACGGCGTGTTTTGATTAAGTTCACCCCCCAATAAAAAAAATAAAACCTTGAAAATTTCACCTTCATACCCTTAGGCATAGTTGTAATAGTAGTCATAGTAGTAGTATTTGTGTTACTAATGTCAGTATTAATAGTAATAGCGGTAGCAATAATAGTAGAAGCAGTATTAACATATTGCCTTTACAAGTAGTTGAAATAAAAGTTGTAGTAGAAGCAAATGTAGCTGTGATTGAAGTATTAGTAGCAGCGTACACATATTGCATTTTGATCAGATGATTTTCTCCTTTTAGCATCCTCTGAAACTTCCAACTTAATAACCAAGTCAATTTTTGAGATACACTCTTTAGTCAAGGTGCATGCACACAGCGCATTTTGATTTGTTTCAATTTCCCCTTTCTTTTTGATCGTCCCCCTTATCCTTTCCTAAAAGTTCCAAATTAATATACCCTTGTTCATGAGTCATTCATGAGTTACACGCTTCTGACAATCCGACAATTCATAATGGGTTTTGATTTAATTCAACACTTCCCTCAACATTCTCTGAAAAACACACCTGAATTCCCTTCGTACTTTTGGAAAATAAAGTATAAACATGCACACCTTTCTCAATAACATATACCGTATGTAAACAATGAACGAATTGCTTATCTTAAAGCCAGTGGTGTCGTTGGGGGGGGGGGGAATGGGGGGCAGTTGCCCCTACAATAATTTGGAAAAAACTACAATTTATTAAGTAGCTTTAAAACTGTTGCTCGTTTTAAGCGTCAAAGTTGCTGTTTACCTTGAACAGATAATATTTTTTTATTAATCCATGCTCGTTTTTAATATAAGGAAAACGAGAAAAATACGGGCCATTACACTTCATAATATGTTCCACATTATTATTTTTACAAATATACTGCCTTTAAAGCATAATGATCAAGTAAAATGTGAACCTAGTTAATGCCAAAATTGAAGAAATATTCTATGCTTCCTGTTTCGCCGCATTTGCTCAGGTGAATTTTTTCCCTGATATTTAAAGTGCTTTTACTTTTTAAATTCTATCAGAAAAAGATTAGATTCTCGTGTTTTAAATTTTCAAAAGTGGAAATGAATACACCCTCTACATCTAAAATTAGGACAACAATGGAATATTTGAAGCATAAGAATTTAGATATATAGTGAATACAATTTCCTGAATGAAAAAGAAATTATTGAAAAAGAAAATAAGACTTAGTGCTTTTTATAATGATATTCGTACTATAAGTAGATTTGTCACAGGAATCGTTAATTTGTCTTAATTTTATGCTTCCAATATTTAAATCATAACTCTAATTTAGCTGCAAAGCCTCTTATTTGTAATTAAAACGCCTAATAAGTGCTGAAAATGTATCATTCCTTACGTTCCGGATTGACATACTATTCCATAAATGTAGAACTGCCTCTATGTATAATACCATGCTGACTTCTCGCTATTTTCGCTTTTCTAAATATTTCTTTTAGCCAGCCCCCAAAACGAATTGACATAAATATGCTATGAATTATGAGTAGTATAGATATAACGATAAGTAGTGCACAGTCCCCCCATATAGCTATAACGATAAGTAGCGCACAGTCCCACCATATATCTATAATGCTTACAACAAGACAGTATACAAGCAGACAGTACAATGACCGGGTTAAACCTACCATGAAAATTCGTGCTTTTCACGAAACAATGGTTTTGGAGTTAAATATTATTTTTTCTGATAGAGTCATGGCCGTTCACATATTTAATGTTAAACAAGATTCTTCATTATGGTATGATTATAGGCGTTGACAGAAATGAAAATGGTAAACCATCTGAGGGAATACAAGCTCCTATTCAGAGATACATATTTTTTTTTATTTGGGCGATTCTCAACTGTGTTAGGTATAATACACAACTAACATTTGAACAGTGTTGTTAGGTCCCCTTCACCAACCCCAAGGACCCCCTCCCTCCCAACTTTTTGCCCCTCCACCTCCAACTTTATACCCCTCCCACCCCAACTCCTGCCCCTAACTCACCCCCTCCCCCTCCCTCAACCCCCTCCTCCTCCCTCCCCCCCCCAAACTTTTTTTTCTAAGTTTTTTTTTTATTTTTTTTTCTGACAATTTTTTTTTGTTTTTTTCTGACAGTTTTGTTTTTAACTTTTTTTTCTGACAGTTTTTTTTTTAATTTTTTTTTCAACTTTATTTTTCAAAAATTTCTTTAGTGAAATGCAAGAGTTGGAATATTTCAGTAGTGTTTTGTCGTGGTTTACCATGTCACAGTTACATTCTCTTGATTTTTCAAACTTCATTTTGAATTTCTTTCGTGAAATTCAAGAGTTGTAATATTTCAATAGTGTTTTATCGTAGTTTACCTTGTCACAGTTACATTCTCTTGATTTTTCAAAGTTCATTTTGGATTTCTTTCGTTGAAATGCAAGAGTCGGAATATTTCAGTAGTGTTTAGTCGTGGTTTATCATCTCACAGTTAAATTCTCTTGATTTTTCAAAGTTTATTTTAGATTTCATTCCTTTAAATACAAGAGTTGGAATATTACAGTAGTGTTATATCGTGGTTTACCTTGTCACAGTTACATTCTCTTAATTTTTCAAAATTCATTTTTGGATTTCTTTCGTTGAAATGCAAGAGTTGGAATATTTCAGTAGTGTTTTGTTATGGTTTACCTTGTCACAGTTACATTCTCCTGATTTTTCAAAGCTCATTTTGGATTTCATTCCTTGAAATGCAAGAGTTGGAATATTTCAGTAGTGTTTTGTCGAGGGTTACCTTGTCATAGTTACATTTTCTTGATTTTTCAAAGTTCATTTCGGATTTCTTTCCTTGAAATGCAAGAGTTGGAATATTTCAGTAATGTTTTATCGTGGTTTACCATGTCACAGTTACATTCTCATGATTTTTCAAAGTTCATTTTGGATTTTTACATTCTCTTGATTTTTCAAAGTTCATTTTGAATTTCTTTCGTGAAATGCAAGAGTTGGAACATTTCAGTAGTGTTTTGTCGTGGTTTACCTTGTCACAGTTACATTCTCCTGATTTTTCAAAGCTCATTTTGGATTTCTTTCCTTGAAATGCATGAGTCGGAATATTTCAGTAGTCTTTTGTCATGGTTTACCTTGTCATAGTTACATTCTTTTGATTTTTCGAAGTTCATTTTGGATTTCTTTCCTTGAAATGCAAGAGTTGGAATATTTCAGTAGTGTTTTGTCATGGTTTACCTTGTTGCAGTTACATTCTCTTGATTTTTCAAAGTTTATTTTGGATTTTTACATTCTCTTGATTTTTCAAAGTTCATTTTGAATTTCTTTCGTTGAAATGCAAGAGTTAGAATATTTCAGTAGTGTCTTGTTGTGCTTTACCTTGTCACTGTTACATTCTCTTGATTTTTCAAAGTTCATTTTGAATTTCTTTCGTGAAATGCAAGAATTGGAATATTTCAGTAGTGTCTTGTTGTGCTTTACCTTGTCACTGTTACATTCTCTTGATTTTTCAAAGTTCATTTTGGATTTCTTTTGTTGAAATGCAAGAGTTGGAATATTTCAGTAGTGTTTTGTTGTGCTTTACCTTGTCACAGTTATATTCTCTTGATTTTTCAAAGTTCATTTTGAATTTCTATAGTGAAGTGCAAGAGTTGGAATATTTCAATAGTGTTTTATCGTTGTTTACCTTGTCACAGTTACATTCTCTTGATTTTTCAAAGTTCATTTTGGATTTCTTTCCTTGAAATGCAAGAGATGGAATATTTCAGTAGTGTTTTTTGTGGTTTACCGTGTCACAGTTACATTCTGTTGATTTTTCAAAGTTTATTTTAGATTTCTTTCCTTGAAATGTAAGAGTTGGAATATTTAATTAGTGCTCTGTCGTGCTTTCCCGAGTCAAGTTATATTCTCTTGATTTTTCAAAGCTTATTTTCGGATTCCTTTCGTTGAAATGCAAGAATTGGATTATTTCAGTAGTGTTTTGTTATGGTTTACCTTGTCACAGTTACATTCTCCCGATTTTTCAAAGCTCATTTTGGATTTCATTCCTTGAAATGCAAGAGTTGGAATATTTCAGTAGTGTTTTGTCGAGGGTTACCTTGTCATAGCTACATTTTCTTGACTTTTCAAAGTTCATTTCGGATTTCTTTCCTTGAAATGCAAGAGTTGGAATATTTCAGTAATGTTTTATCGTGGTTTACCATGTCACAGTTACATTCTCATGATTTTTCAAAGTTCATTTTGTATTTTTACATTCTCTTGATTTTTCAAAGTTCATTTTGAATTTCCTTCGTGAAATGCAAGAGTTGGAACATTTCAGTAGTGTTTTGTCGTGGTTTACCTTGTCACAGTTACATTCTCCTGATTTTTCAAAGCTCATTTTTGATTTCTTTCCTTGAAATGCAAGAGTTGGAATATTTCAGTAGTGTTTTGTCGTGGTTTACCTTGTCATAGTTACATTCTCTTGATTTTTCAAAGTTCATTTTGGATTTCTTTCCTTGAAATGCAAGAGTTGGAATATTTCAGTAGTGTTTTGTCATGGTTTACCTTGTTACAGTTACATTCTCTTGATTTTTCAAAGTTCATTTTGGATTTTTACATTCTCTTGATTTTTCAAAGTTCATTTTGAATTTCTTTCGTTGAAATACAAGAGTTAGAATATTTCAGTAGTGTCTTGTTGTGCTTTACCTTGTCACTGTTACATTCTCTTGATTTTTCAAAGTTCATTTTGGATTTCTTTTGTTGAAATGCAAGAGTTGGAATATTTCAGTAGTGTTTTGTTGTGCTTTACCTTGTCACAGTTACATTCTCTTGATTTTTCAAAGTTCATTTTGAATTTCTTTCGTGAAATGCAAGAGTTGGAATATTTCAATAGTGTTTTATCGTTGTTTACCTTGTCATTTTGGATTTTAATTTTTTTTTCAACTTTATTTTTCACGAATTTCTTTTGTGAAAAGCATGAGTTGGAATATTTTAGTTGTGGTTCGTCGTAGTTTACAATGTCAGAAGTATATTCTCTTGATTTTTCAAACTTCATTTTGAATTTGCATAGTGAAATTCAATAGTTGGAATATTTAAATAAGGTTTTATAGTTGTTTAACATGTCACAGTTACATTCTCTTGATTTTTCAAAGTTCATTTTGAATTTATTTCATTGAAATGCAAGAGACGGAATATTTCAGTAGTGTTTTGTCGTGGTTTACCGTGTCACAGTTACATTCTCTTGATTTTTCAAAGTTCATTTTGGATTTCTTTCCTTGAAATGCAAGAGTTGGAATATTTCAGTAGTGTTTTGTCATGGTTTACCTTGTCAAAGTTACATTCTCTTGATTTTTCAAAATTCATTTTTGGATTTCTTTCGTTGAAATGCAAGAGTTGGAATATTTCAGTAGTGTTTTGTTATGGTTTACCTTGTCACAGTTACATTCTCCTGATTTTTCAAAGCTCATTTTGGATTTCATTCCTTGAAATGCAAGAGTTGGAATATTTCAGTAGTGTTTTGTCGAGGGTTACCTTGTCATAGCTACATTTTCTTGACTTTTCAAAGTTCATTTCGGATTTCTTTCCTTGAAATGCAAGAGTTGGAATATTTCAGTAATGTTTTATCGTGGTTTACCATGTCACAGTTACATTCTCATGATTTTTCAAAGTTCATTTTGGATTTTTACATTCTCTTGATTTTTCAAAGTTCATTTTGAATTTCATTCGTGAAATGCAAGAGTTGGAACATTTCAGTAGTGTTTTGTCGTGGTTTACCTTGTCACAGTTACATTCTCCTGATTTTTCAAAGCTCATTTTGGATTTCTTTCCTTGAAATGCATGAGTCGGAATATTTCAGTAGTCTTTTGTCGTGGTTTACCTTGTCATAGTTACATTCTTTTGATTTTTCGAAGTTCATTTTGGATTTCTTTCCTTGAAATGCAAGAGTTGGAATATTTCAGTAGTGTTTTGTCATGGTTTACCTTGTTGCAGTTACATTCTCTTGATTTTTCAAAGTTTATTTTGGATTTTTACATTCTCTTGACTTTTCAAAGTTCATTTTGAATTTCTTTCGTTGAAATGCAAGAGTTAGAATATTTCAGTAGTGTCTTGTTGTGCTTTACCTTGTCACTGTTACATTCTCTTGATTTTTCAAAGTTCATTTTTGATTTATTTCGTTGAAATGAAGGATTTGGAATATTTCAATAGTGTCTTGTTTTGATTTACCTTGTCACAGTTACATTCTCTTGATTTTTCAAAGTTCATTTTGAATTTCTTTCGTGAAATGCAAGAATTGGAATATTTCAGTAGTGTATTGTTGTGCTTTACCTTGTCACTGTTACATTCTCATGATTTTTCAAAGTTCATTTTGATTTCTTTTGTTGAAATGCAAGAGTTGGAATATTTCAGTAGTGTTTTGTTGTGCTTTACCTTGTCACAGTTACAATCTCTTGATTTTTCAAAGTTCATTTTGAATTTCTTTCGTGAAATGCAAGAGTTGGAATATTTCAATAGTGTTTTATCGTTGTTTACCTTGTCACAGTTACATTCTCTTGATTTTTCAAAGTTCATTTTGGATTTCTTTCCTTGAAATGCAAGAGATGGAATATTTCAGTAGTGTTTTTTGTGGTTTACCGTGTCACAGTTACATTCTCTTGATTTTTCAAAGTTCATTTTGGATTTCTTTCCTTGAAATGCAAGAGTTGGAATATTTCAGTAGTGTTTTGTCATGGTTTACCTTGTCAAAGTTACATTCTCTTGATTTTTCAAAATTCATTTTTGGATTTCTTTCGTTGAAATGCAAGAGTTGGAATATTTCAGTAGTGTTTTGTTATGGTTTACCTTGTCACAGTTACATTCTCCTGATTTTTCAAAGATCATTTTGGATTTCATTCCTTGAAATGCAAGAGTTGGAATATTTCAGTAGTGTTTTGTCGAGGGTTACCTTGTCATAGCTACATTTTCTTGACTTTTCAAAGTTCATTTCGGATTTCTTTCCTTGAAATGCAAGAGTTGGAATATTTCAGTAATGTTTTATCGTGGTTTACCATGTCACAGTTACATTCTCATGATTTTTCAAAGTTCATTTTGGATTTTTACATTCTCTTGATTTTTCAAAGTTCATTTTGAATTTCCTTCGTGAAATGCAAGAGTTGGAACATTTCAGTAGTGTTTTGTCGTGGTTTACCTTGTCACAGTTACATTCTCCTGATTTTTCAAAGCTCATTTTTGATTTCTTTCCTTGAAATGCAAGAGTCGGAATATTTCAGTAGTGTTTTGTCGTGGTTTACCTTGTCATAGTTACATTCTCTTGATTTTTCGAAGTTCATTTTGGATTTCTTTCCTTGAAATGCAAGAGTTGGAATATTTCAGTAGTGTTTTGTCATGGTTTACCTTGTTACAGTTACATTCTCTTGATTTTTCAAAGTTCATTTTGGATTTTTACATTCTCTTGATTTTTCAAAGTTCATTTTGAATTTCTTTCGTTGAAATACAAGAGTTAGAATATTTCAGTAGGGTCTTGTTGTGCTTTACCTTGTCACTGTTACATTCTCTTGATTTTTCAAAGTTCATTTTGGATTTCTTTTGTTGAAATGCAAGAGTTGGAATATTTCAGTAGTGTTTTGTCGTGGTTTACCATGTCACAGTTACATTCTCTTGATTTTTCAAAGTTCATTTTGAATTTCTTTCGTGAAATGCAAGAGTTGGAATATTTCAATAGTGTTTTATCGTTGTTTACCTTGTCACAGTTACATTCTCTTGATTTTTCAAAGTTCATTTTGGATTTCTTTCCTTGAAATGCAAGAGATGGAATATTTCAGTAGTGTTTTTTGTGGTTTACCGTGTCACAGTTACATTCTCTTGATTTTTCAAAGTTCATTTTGGATTTCTTTCATTGAAATGCAAGAGTTGGAATATTTCAGTAGTGTTTTGTCGTGGTTTACCTTGTCAAAGTTACATTCTCTTGATTTTTCAAAATTCATTTTTGGATTTCTTTCGTTGAAATGCAAGAGTTGGAATATTTCAGTAGTGTTTTGTTATGGTTTACCTTGTCACAGTTACATTCTCCTGATTTTTCAAAGCTCATTTTGGATTTCATTCCTTGAAATGCAAGAGTTGGAATATTTCAGTAGTGTTTTGTCGAGGGTTACCTTGTCATAGCTACATTTTCTTGACTTTTCAAAGTTCATTTCGGATTTCTTTCCTTGAAATGCAAGAGTTGGAATATTTCAGTAATGTTTTATCGTGGTTTACCATGTCACAGTTACATTCTCATGATTTTTCAAAGTTCATTTTGGATTTTTACATTCTCTTGATTTTTCAAAGTTCATTTTGAATTTCTTTCGTGAAATGCAAGAGTTGGAAAATTTCAGTAGTGTTTTGTCGTGGTTTACCTTGTCACAGTTACATTCTCCTGATTTTTCAAAGCTCATTTTTGATTTCTTTCCTTGAAATGCAAGAGTCGGAATATTTCAGTAGTGTTTTGTCGTGGTTTACCTTGTCATAGTTACATTCTCTTGATTTTTCGAAGTTCATTTTGGATTTCTTTCCTTGAAATGCAAGAGTTGGAATATTTCAGTAGTGTTTTGTCATGGTTTACCTTGTTACAGTTACATTCTCTTGATTTTTCAAAGTTTATTTTGGATTTTTACATTCTCTTGATTTTTCAAAGTTCATTTTGAATTTCTTTCGTTGAAATGCAAGAGTTAGAATATTTCAGTAGTGTCTTGTTGTGCTTTACATTGTCACTGTTACATTCTCTTGATTTTTCAAAGTTCATTTTGGATTTCTTTCGTTGAAATGCAGGATTTGGAATATTTCAGTAGTGTTTTGTTGTGCTTTACCTTGTCACAGTTACATTCTCTTGATTTTTCAAAGTTCATTTTTAATTTATTTCGTGAAATGCAAGAATTTGAATATTTCATTATTGTATTGTTGTGCTTTTCCTTTTCACAGTTACATTTTATTGATTTTTCAAAGTTAATTTTGGATTTCTTTCGGTGAAATGCAAGAGTTGGAATATTTCAGTTGTGTTTTGTTGTGCTTTATCTTGTCACAGTTACATTCTCTTGATTTTTCAAAGTTCATTTTGAATTTCTTTCGTGAAATGCAAGAGTTGGAATATTTCAATAGTGTTTTATCGTTGTTTACCTTGTCACAGTTACATTCTCTTGATTTTTCAAAGTTCATTTTGGATTTCTTTCCTTGAAATGCAAGAGATGGAATATTTCAGTAGTGTTTTTTGTGGTTTACCGTGTCACAGTTACATTCTCTTGATTTTTCAAAGTTTATTTTGGATTTCTTTCCTTGAAATGTAAGAGTTGGAATATTTAAGTACTGTTCTGTCGTGGTTTACCTAGTCAAGTTACATTCTCTTAATTTTTCAAAGCTTATTTTCGGATTTCTTTCGTTTAAATGCAAGAATTTGATTATTTCAGTAGTATTTTGTTATGGTTTACCTTGTCACAGTTACATTCTCTCGATTTTTCAAAGCTCATTTTGGATTTCATTCCTTGAAATGCAAGAGTTGGAATATTTCAGTAGTGTTTTGTCGAGGGTTACCTTGTCATAGCTACATTTTCTTGACTTTTCAAAGTTCATTTCGGATTTCTTTCCTTGAAATGCAAGAGTTGGAATATTTCAGTAATGTTTTATCGTGGTTTACCATGTCACAGTTACATTCTCATGATTTTTCAAAGTTCATTTTGGATTTTTACATTCTCTTGATTTTTCAAAGTTCATTTTGAATTTCCTTCGTGAAATGCAAGAGTTGGAACATTTCAGTAGTGTTTTGTCGTGGTTTACCTTGTCACAGTTACATTCTCCTGATTTTTCAAAGCTCATTTTTGATTTCTTTCCTTGAAATGCAAGAGTCGGACTATTTCAGTAGTGTTTTGTCGTGGTTTACCTTGTCATAGTTACATTCTCTTGATTTTTCGAAGTTCATTTTGGATTTCTTTCCTTGAAATGCAAGAGTTGGAATATTTCAGTAGTGTTTTGTCATGGTTTACCTTGTTACAGTTACATTCTCTTGATTTTTCAAAGTTCATTTTGGATTTTTACATTCTCTTGATTTTTCAAAGTTCATTTTGAATTTCTTTCGTTGAAATACAAGAGTTAGAATATTTCAGTAGTGTCTTGTTGTGCTTTACCTTGTCAATGTTACATTATCTTGATTTTTAAAAGTTCATTTTTGATTTCTTTCGTTGAAATGCAAGAGTTGGAATATTTCAGTAGTGTTTTGTTTTGCTTTACCTTGTCACAGCTACATTCTCTTGATTTTTCAAAGTTCATTTTGAATTTCTTTCGTGAAATGCAAGAGTTGGAATATTTCAATAGTGTTTTATCGTTGTTTACCTTGTCACAGTTACATTCTCTTGATTTTTCAAAGTTCATTTTGGATTTCTTTCCTTGAAATGCAAGAGATGGAATATTTCAGTAGTGTTTTTTGTGGTTTACCGTGTCACAGTTACATTCTCTTGATTTTTCAAAGTTCATTTTGGATTTCTTTCCTTGAAATGCAAGAGTTGGAATATTTCAGTAGTGTTTTGTCATGGTTTACCTTGTCAAAGTTACATTCTCTTGATTTTTCAAAATTCATTTTTGGATTTCTTTCGTTGAAATGCAAGAGTTGGAATATTTCAGTAGTGTTTTGTTATGGTTTACCTTGTCACAGTTACATTCTCCTGATTTTTCAAAGCTCATTTTGGATTTCATTCCTTGAAATGCAAGAGTTGGAATATTTCAGTAGTGTTTTGTCGAGGGTTACCTTGTCATAGCTACATTTTCTTGACTTTTCAAAGTTCATTTCGGATTTCTTTCCTTGAAATGCAAGAGTTGGAATATTTCAGTAATGTTTTATCGTGGTTTACCATGTCACAGTTACATTCTCATGATTTTTCAAAGTTCATTTTGGATTTTTACATTCTCTTGATTTTTCAAAGTTCATTTTGAATTTCCTTCGTGAAATGCAAGAGTTGGAACATTTCAGTAGTGTTTTGTCGTGGTTTACCTTGTCACAGTTACATTCTCATGATTTTTCAAAGATCATTTTGGATTTCTTTCCTTGAAATGCAAGAGTTGGAATATTTCAGTAGTGTTTTGTCGTGGTTTACCTTGTCATAGTTACATTCTCTTGATTTTTCGAAGTTCATTTTGGATTTCTTTCCTTGAAATGCAAGAGTTGGAATATTTCAGTAGTGTTTTGTCATGGTTTACCTTGTTACAGTTACATTCTCTTGATTTTTCAAAGTTCATTTTGGATTTTTACATTCTCTTGATTTTTCAAAGTTCATTTTGAATTTCTTTCGTTGAAATACAAGAGTTAGAATATTTCAGTAGTGTCTTGTTGTGCTTTACCTTGTCACTGTTACATTCTCTTGATTTTTCAAAGTTCATTTTGGATTTCTTTCGTTGAAATGTAAGAGTTGGAATATTTCAGTAGTGTTTTGGTGTGCTTTACCTTGTCACAGTTACATTCTCTTGATTTTTCAAAGTTCATTTTGAATTTCTTTCGTGAAATGCAAGAATTGGAATATTTCAGTAGTGTCTTGTTGTGCTTTACCTTGTCACTGTTACATTCTCTTGATTTTTCAAAGTTCATTTTGGATTTCTTTTGTTGAAATGCAAGAGTTGGATTATTTCAGTAGTGTTTTCTTGTGCTTTACCTTGTCACAGTTACATTCTCTTGATCTTTCAAAGTTCATTTTGAATTTCTTTCGTGAAATGCAAGAGTTGGAATATTTCAGTAATGTTTTATCGTGGTTTACCATGTCACAGTTACATTCTCATGATTTTTCAAAGTTCATTTTGGATTTTTACATTCTCTTGATTTTTCAAAGTTCATTTTGAATTTCCTTCGTGAAATGCAAGAGTTGGAACATTTCAGTAGTGTTTTGTCGTGGTTTACCTTGTCACAGTTACATTCTCATGATTTTTCAAAGATCATTTTGGATTTCTTTCCTTGAAATGCAAGAGTTGGAATATTTCAGTAGTGTTTTGTTGTGCTTTACCTTGTCACAGTTACATTCTCTTGATTTGTCAAAGTTCATTTTGAATTTCTTATGTTGAAATGCAAAAGTTGGAATATTTCTGTAGTGCTTTGTGGTGGTTCCCTTGTCACGTTTACATTCTCTTTACTTTTAAAAGATCTTTTTGAATTTCTTTCTTTGAAATGCAAGTGTTGGAATATTTCAGTAGTGTCTTGTTGTGCTTTACCTTGTCACTGTTACATTCTCTTGATTTTTCAAAGTTTATTTTGGATTTCTTTCGTTGAAATGCAAGAGTTGGAATATTTCAGTAGTGTTTTGTTGTGCTTTACCTTGTCACAGTTACATTCTCTTGATTTTTCAAAGTTCATTATGAATTTCTTTCGTGAAATGCATGAGTTGAAATATTTCAGTAGTATTTTGTCTTGGTTTACCTTGCCACAGTTAAATTCTCTTGAATTATAAAAGTTCATTTTGAATTTCTTTAATTGAAGTGCAAGAGTTTGAATATTTCAGCAGTGTTTTGTCATGTTTCACAATGTCACAGTTACCTCGATTTTTCAAAGTTCATTTTGAATTTCTTTCGTGAAATGCAAGAGTTGGAATATTTCAGTAGTGTTTTGTCGTGGTTTACCATGTCACAGTTACATTCTCTTGATTTTTCAATGTTCATTTTTTATTTCTTTCATTGAAATGCAAGAGTTGAAATATTTCAGTTGTGTTTAGTTATGATTTACCTTGTCAAAGTTACATTCTCTTGTTATTTCAAAGTTCTTTTTGAATTTGTTTCATTGAAATGTAAGAGTCGAATTATTTCAGTAGTTTTATATTGTGATTTAACTTGTCACAGTTACATTCTCTAAATTTTTCAAAATTTATTTTGAATTTCTTTCGTTGAAATACAAGAGTTGGAATATTTCAGTAGTGTTTTGTCGTGGTTTAACATATCACTGTTACACTCTCAGATTTTTCAAAGTTCATTTTGAATTTATTTCATTGAAATGCAAGAGTTGGATTATTTCAGTAGTGTTTTGTTGTGGTTTACCTTGTCACACTTACATTCTCTTGATTTTTCAAAGTTTATTTTGGATTTCTTTCGTTGAAATGCAAGAGTTGGAATATTTCAGTAGTGTTTTGTCGTGGTTTACCTTGTCACAGTTACATTCTCCTGATTTTTCAAAGCTCATTTTGGATTTCTTTCCTTGAAATGCAAGAGTTGGAATATTTCAGTAGTGTTTTGTTGTGGTTTACCTTGTCAGAGTTACATTCTCTTGATTTTTCGAAGTTCATTTTGAATTTCTTTTCTTGAAATGCAAGAGTTGGAATATTTCAGTAGTGTTTTGTCATGGTTCCCTTGTCACAGTTACATTCTCTTGATTTTTCAAAGTTCATTTTGAATTTCTTTCGTGAAATGCAAGAATTGGAATATTTCAGTAGTGTCTTGTTGTGCTTTACCTTGTCACTGTTACATTCTCTTGATTTTTCAAAGTTCATTTTGGATTTCTTTTGTTGAAATGCAATAGTTGGAATATTTCAGAAGTGTTTTGTTGTGCTTTACCTTGTAACAGTTACATTCTCTTGATTTTTCAAAGTTCATTTTGAATTTCTTTCGTGAAATGCAAGAGTTGGAATATTTCAGTAGTGTTTTTTCATGGTTTACCTTGCCACAGTTACATTCTCTTGATTTTTAAAAGTTCATTTTGAATTTCTTTCATTGAAATGCAAGAGTTGGAATATTTCAGTAGTGTTTTGTCGTGGTTTACCATGTCACAGTTACCTCGATTTTTAAAAGTTCATTTTGAATTTCTTTCGTGAAATGCAAGAGTTGGAATATTTCAGTAGTTTTTTGTCGTGGTTTACCATGTCACAGTTACATTCTCTTGATTTTTCAATGTTCATTTTGGATTTCTTTCGTTGTAATGCAAGAGTTGTAATATTTCAGTAGTGTTTTGTTATGGTTTACCATGTCACAGTTACATTTTTTTGATTTTTCAAAGTTTATTTTCAATTTGTTTCATTGAAATGCAAGAGTTGGATTATTTCAGTAGTGTTATGTCATGGTTTACCATGTCACAGTTACATTCTCTAAATTTTTCAAAGTTCATTTTGAATTTTCTTTCGTTGAACTGCAAGAGTTGGAATATTTCAGTAGTGTTTTGTCGTGGTTTAACATATCACTGTTACACTCTCAGATTTTTCAAAGTTCATTTTGAATTTATTTCATTGAAATGCAAGAGTTGGATTATTTCAGTAGTGTTTTGTTGTGGTTTACCTTGTCACACTTACATTCTCTTGATTTTTCAAAGTTTATTTTAGATTTCTTTCGTTGAAATGCACGAGTTGGAATATTTCAGTAGTGTTTTGTCATGATTTACCTTGTCACAGTTACATTCTCTTAATTTTTCAAAGTTCATTTTGAATTTCTTTCGTTGAAATGCAAGAGTTGGAATATTTCAGTAGTGTTTTGTCGTGGTTTACCATATTACTGTTACATTCTCATGATTTTTCAAAGTTCATTTTGAATTTCATTCATTGAAATGCAAGAGTTGGATTATTTCAGTAGTGTTTTGTTGTGGTTTACCTTGTCACACTTACATTCTCTTGATTTTTCAAAGTTCATTTTGGATTTCTTTCGTTGAAAGGCAAGAGTTGGAATATTTCAGTAGTGTTTTGTTGTGCTTCACCTTGTCACAGTTACATTCTCTTGATTTTTCAAAGTTCATTTTGGATTTCTTTCGTTGAAATGCTAGAGTTTGAATATTTCAATAGTGTCTTGTCGTGGTTTTCCTTGTCACAGTTACATTCTCTTAATTTTTAAAGTTCATTTTGAATTTCTTTCATTGAAATGCAAGAGTTGGAATATTTCAGTAGTGTTTTGTTGTGATTTACCTTGTCACAGTTACATTCTCTTGAATTTTCAAAGTTCATTTTGAATTTCTTTCATTGAAATGCAAGAGTTGGAATATTTTAGTAGAGTCTTGTCGTGGTTTACCTTGTCACAGTTCCATTCTCTTGATTTATCAAAGTTCATTTTGGATTTCTTTCGTTGAAATGCAAGAGTTGGAATATTTCAGTAGTGTCTTTGTCGTGGTTTACCTTGTCACAGATACATTTTCTTGATTTTTGAAAGTTCATTTTTGGATTTCTTTCGTTTAAATGCAAGAGTTGGAATATTTCAGTAGTGTTTTGTTATGGTTTACCTTGTCACAGTTACATTCTCCTGATTTTTCAAAGCTCATTTTGGATTTCATTCCATGAAATGCAAGAGTTGGAATATTTCAGTAGTGTTTTGTCGAGGGTTACCTTGTCATAGTTACATTTTCTTGATTTTTCAAAGTTCATTTCGGATTTCTTTCCTTGAAATGCAAGAGTTGGAATATTTCAGTAATGTTTTATCGTGGTTTACCATGTCACAGTTACATTCTCATGATTTTTCAAAGTTCAATTTGAATTTCTTTCGTGAAATGCAAGAGTTGGAACATTTCAGTAGTGTTTTGTCGTGGTTTACCTTGTCACAGTTACATTCTCCTGATTTTTCAAAGCTCATTTTGGATTTCTTTCCTTGAAATGCATGAGTCGGAATATTTCAGTAGTGTTTTGTCGTGGTTTACCTTGTCATAGTTACATTCTTTTGATTTTTCGAAGTTCATTTTGGATTTCTTTCCTTGAAATGCAAGAGTTGGAATATTTCAGTAGTGTTTTGTCATGGTTTACCTTGTTGCAATTACATTCTCTTGACTTTTCAAAGTTCATTTTGGATTTTTACATTCTCTTGATTTTTCAAATTTCATTTTGAATTTCTTTCGTTGAAATGCAAGAGTTAGAATATTTCAGTAGTGTCTTGTTGTGCTTTACCTTGTCACAGTTACATTCTCTTGATTTTTCAAAGTTCAATTTGGATTTCTTTCGTTGAAATGCAAGAGTTGGAATATTTCAGTAGTGTTTTGTTGTGCTTTACCTTGTCACAGTTACATTCTCTTGATTTTTCAAAGTTCATTTTGAATTTCTTTCGTGAAATGCAAGAATTGGAATATTTCAGTAATTTCTTGTTGTGCTTTACCTTGTCACTGTTATATTCTCTTGATTTTTCAAAGTTCATTTGGGATTTCTTTTGGTGAAATGCAAGAGTTGGAATATTTCAGTTGTGTTTTGTCGTGCTTTACCTTGTCACAGCTAAATTCTCTTGATTTTTGAATGTTGATTTTGAATTTCTTTCGTGAAATGCAAGAGTTGGAATATTTCAGTAGTGTTTTGTCGTGGTTTACCATATCACTGTTACATGCTCTTGATTTTTCAAAGTTAATTTTGAATTTCTTTCGTGAAATTCAAGAGTTGAAATATTTCAGTAGTGTTTTGTCATGGTTTATCTTGCCACAGTTACATTCTCTTGATTTTTCAAAGTTCATTTTGAATTTCTTTCATTGAAATGCAAGAGTTGGAATATTTCAGTAGTGTTTTGTCGTGGTTTACCATGTCACAGTTACCTCGATTTTTCAAAGTTCATTTTGAATTTCTTTAGTGAAATGCAAGAGTTGGAATATTTCAGTAGTGTTTTGTCGTGGTTTACCTTGTCACAGTTACTTTCTCTTGATTTTTCAATGTTCATTTTGGATTTCTTTCGTTGTAATGCAAGAGTTGGAATATTTCAGTAGTGTTTTGTCATGGTTTACCATGTCACAGTTACATTCTCTTGATTTTTCAAAGTTCACTTTGAATTTCTTTCATTGAAATGCAAGAGTTGGATTATTTCAGTAGTGTTTTGTCGTGGTTTACCTTGTCACAGTTACATTCTCTTAATTTTTCAAAGTTCATTTTGAATTTCTTTCGTTGAAATACAAGAGTTGGAATATTTCAATAGTGTTTTGTCGTGGTTTAACATATCACTGTTACATTCTCAGATTTTTCAAAGTTCATTTTGAATTTATTTCATTGAAATGCAAGAGTTGGATTATTTCAGTAGTGTTTTGTTGTGGTTTACCTTGTCACAGTTACATTCTCTTAATTTTTCAAAGTTCATTTTGGATTTCTTTCCTTGAAATGCATGAGTTGGAATATTTCAGTAGTGTTTTGTCATGGTTTACCTTGTCACAGTTACATTCTCTTAAATTTTCAAACTTCATTTTGAATTTCTTTCGTTGAAATGCAAGAGTTGGAATATTTCAGTAGTGTTTTGACGTGGTTTACCATATCACTGTTACATTCTCATGATTTTTCAAAGTTAATTTTTCGAATTTCTTTCATTGAAATGCAAGAATTGGATTATTTCAATAGTGTTTTGTTGTGGTTTACCTTGTCACAGTTACATTCTCTTTATTTTTCAAAGTTCATTTTGGATTTCTTTCGTTGAAAGGCAAGAGTTGGAATATTTCAGTAGTGTTTTGTTGTGCTTCACCTTGTCACAGTTACATTCTCTTGATTTTTCAAAGTTCATTTTGAATTTCTTTCGTTGAAATGCTAAGGTTTGAATATTTCAATAGTGTCTTGTCGTGGTTTTCCTTGTCACAGTTACATTCTCTTAATTTTTCAAAGTTCATTTTGAATTTCTTTCATTGAAATGCAAGAGTTGGAATATTTCAGTAGTGTTTTGTTGTGATTTACACTGTCACAGTTACATTCTCTTGAATTTTCAAAGTTCATTTTGAATTTCTTTCATTGAAATGCAAGAGTTGGAATATTTTAGTAGAGTCTTGTCGTGGTTTACCTTGTCACAGTTCCATTCTCTTGATTTATCAAAGTTCATTTTGGATTTCTTTCGTTGAAATGCAAGAGTTGGAATATTTCAGTAGTGTCTTTGTCGTGGTTTACCTTGTCACAGATACATTTTCTTGATTTTTGAAAGTTCATTTTTGGATTTCTTTCGTTTAAATGCAAGAGTTGGAATATTTCAGTAGTGTTTTTTTATGGTTTACCTTGTCAAAGTGACATTCTCTTGATTTTTCAAAGTTCATCTTGAATTTCTTTCGTTGAAATGCAAGAGTTGGAATACTTCAGTAGTGTTTTGTCGTGGTTTACCGTGTCACATTTACATTCTCTAGATTTTTCTAAGTTCATTGTGGATTTCTTCCATTGAAATGTATTTTGTTGTGCTTTACCTTGTCACAGTTACATTCTCTTGATTTTTCAAAGTTCATTTTGGATTTCTTTCGTTGAAATGCAAGAGTTGGAATATTTCAGTATTGTTTTGTTATGCTTTATCTTGTTACAGTTACATTTTCTTGATTTTTCAAAGTTCATTTTGGATTTCTTTCGTTGAAATGCAGGAGTTGGAATATTTCAGTAGTGTTTTGTTGTGCTCTACCTTGTCACAGTTACATTCTCTTGATTTTTCACAGTTCATTTTGGATTTCTTTCGTAAAATGCAAGAGTTGGAATATTTCAGTAGTGTATATTTCGTACGCGCGTGTACGTAACTGTGAAAATGTAAAGCACAACAAAACACTACTGAAATATTCCAACTCTTGCATTTCAACGAAAGAAATTCAAAATGAACTTTGAAAAATCAAGAAACCGTAAAAATCCAAAATGAACTTTGAAAAATCAAGAGAATGTAACTGTGACAAGGTAAACCATAACAAAACACTACTGAAATATTCCAACTCTTGCATTTCAATGAAAGAAACCCAAAATTAACTTTGAAAAATCAAGAGAATGTCACTGTGACAAGGTAAACCACGACAAAACACTACTGAAATATTCCAACTCTTGCATTTCAATAAAAGAAATCCAAAAAGAACTTTGAAAAATCAAGAGAATGTAACTGTGATATGGTAAACCACGACAAAACACTACTGAAATATTCCAACTCTTGCATTTTACGAAACAAATCCAAAATGAATTTTGAAAAATCAAGAGAATGTAACTGTGACAAGGTAGAGCAAAACAAAACACTACTGAAATATTCCAACTCCTGCATTTCAACAAAAGAAATCCAAAATGAACTTTTAAAAATCAAGAGAATGTAACTGTGACAAGGTAAAGCATAACAAAACACTACTGAAATATTCCAACTCTTGCATTTAAACGAAAGACATCCAAAATGAACTTTGAAAAATCAAGAGAATGTAACTGTGACAAGGTAAAGCACAACAAACACATTTCAATGAAAGAAATCCACAATAAACTTTGAAAAATCAAGAGAATGTAACTCTGACACGGTAAACCACGACAAAACACTACTGAAATATTCCAACTCTTGCATTTCAACGAAAGAAATTCAAGATGAACTTTGAAAAATCAAGAGAATGTCACTTTGACAAGTTAAACCATAACAAAACACTACTGAAATATTCCAACTCTTGCATTTCAACGAAAGAAATACAAAAATGAACTTTGAAAAATCAAGAAAATGTAACTGTGACAAGGTAAACCACGACAAAAACACTACTGAAATATTCCAACTCTTGCATTTCAACGAAAGAAATCCAAAATAAACTTTGAAAAATCAAGAGAATGTAACTGTGATATGGTAAACCACGACAAAACACTACTGAAATATTCCAACTCTTGCATTTTACGAAAGAAATCCAAAATGAACTTTGAAAAATCAAGAGAATGTAACTGTGACAAGGTAGAGCACAACAAAACACTACTGAAATATTCCAACTCCTGCATTTCAACGAAAGAAATCCAAAATGAACTTTAAAATCAAGAGAATGTAACTGTAACAAGATATAGCATAACAAAACACTACTGAAATACTCCAACTCTTGCATTTCAACGAAAGAAATCCAAAATGAACTTTGAAAAATCAAGAGAATGTAACTGTGACAAGGTAAAGCACAACAAAACACATTTCAATGAAAGAAATCCAAAAAGAACTTTGAACAATCAAGAAAATATAACTGTGAAATGCTAAACCCCGACAAAAAACCACTGAAATATTCCAACTCATGCATTTCAACGAAGGAAATTCAAAATGAACTTCGAAAAATCAAAAGAATGTAAATGTGACAAGTTAAACCATAACAAAACACTACTGAAATATTCCAACTCTTGCATTTCAACGAAAGAAATCCAAAAATGAACTTTGAAAAATCAATAGAATGTAACTGTGACAAGGTAAACCACGACAAAAACACTACTGAAATATTCCAACTCTTGCATTTCAACGAAAGAAATTCAAAATGAACTTTGAAAATTCAAGAGAATGTAATTGTGACAAGGTAAATCACAACAAAACACTATTGAAATATTCCAACTCTTCCATTTCAATGAAAGAAATTCAAAATGAACTTTGAAAAATCAAGAGAATGTAACTGTGACAAGGTAAAGCATAACAAAACACTACTGAAATATTCCAACTCTTGCATTTCAGCGAAAGAAATTCAAGATGAACTTTGAATAATCAAGAATATGTCACTGTGACAATGTAAACCATAACAAAATACTACTGAAATATTCCAACTCTTGCATTTCAACGAAAGAAATCCAAAATGAGCTTTGAAAAATCAAGAGAATGTAACTGTGAGAAGGTAAAACATAACAAAACACTACTGAAATATTCCAACTCTTGCATTTTAACGATAGAAATCCAAAAATGAGCTTTGAAAAATCAAGAAAATGTAACTGTGACAAGGTAAACCACGACAAAACAATACTGAAATAATCCAACTCTTGCATTTCACGAAAGAAATTCAAAATGACCTTTGAAAAATCAAGAGCATGTATCAGTGATATGGTAAACCACGACAAAACACTACTGAAATATTCCAACTCTTGCATCAAGAGAAATCAAGAGAATGTAACTGTGACAAGGTAGAGCAAAACAAAACACTACTGAAATATTCCAACTCCTGCATTTCAACAAAAGAAATCCAAAATGAAATTTTAAAAATCAAGAGAATGTAACTGTGACAAGGTAAAGCATAACAAAACACTACTGAAATATTCCAACTCTTGCATTTAAACGAAAGACATCCAAAATGAACTTTGAAAAATCAAGAGAATGTAACTGTGACAAGGTAAAGCACAACAAACACATTTCAATGAAAGAAATCCAAAATAAACTTTGAAAAATCAAGAGAATGAAACTGTGACACGGTAAACCAAGACAAAACACTACTGAAATATTCCAACTCTTGCATTTCAATGAAAGAAATCCAAGATGAACTTTGAAAGATCAAGAGAATGTCACTTTGACAAGTTAAACCATAACAAAACACTACTGAAATATTCCAACTCTTGCATTTCAACGAAAGAAATCCAAAAATGAACTTTGAAAAATCAAGAAAATGTAACTGTGACAAGGTAAACCACGACAAAAACACTACTGAAATATTCCAACTCTTGCATTTCAACGAAAGAAATCCAAAATGAACTATGATAAATCAAGGGAATGTAACTGTGACAAGGTAAACCACGACAAGGCACTACTAAAATATTCCAACTCTTGCATTTCAATGAAAGAAATTCAAAATGAACTTTGAAAAATCAAGAGAATGTAACCGTGACAAGGTAAAGCACAACAAAACACTACTGAAATATTCCAACTCTTGCATTTCAATGAAAGAAATTCAAAATGAACTTCGAAAAATTAAGGGAATGTAACTGTGACAAGGAAAGCCACGACAAAACACTATTGAAATATTCCAACTCTTGCATTTCAACGAAAGAAATCCAAAACGAACTTTGAAAAATTAAGAGAATGTAACTGTGACATGATAAGCACAACAAGAAACCACTGAAATATTCCAACTCTTGCATTTCAAAGAAGAAAATTCAAAATGAACTTTGAAAAATTAAGAGAATGTAACTGTGACAAGGTAAATCATGACAAAACAATACTGAAATATTCCAACTCTTGCGTTTCAACGAAAGAAATCCACAATGAATTTTGAAAAATCAAGAGAATGTAAGTGTGACAAGGTAAACCACGACAAAACACTGATTCCAACTCTTGCATTTCAACGAAAGAAATTCAAAATGAACTTTGCAAAAATCAAGAGAATGTAACTGTGAAAAGGTAAACCACGACAAAACACTACTGAAATAATCCAACTCTTGCATTTCAATGAAAGAAATTCAAAATGAACTTTGAAAAATCAAGAGAATGTAACTGTGACATGGTAAACCATGACAAAACACTACTGAAATATTCCAACTTTTGCATTTCAACGAAAGAAATCCAAAACGAACATTGAAAAATCAAGAAAATGTAACTGTGAATGGTAAACCACGATAAAACACTACTGAAATACTCCAACTCTTTCATTTCAATGAAAGATATTCAAAATGAACTTTGAAAAATTAAGAGAATGTAACTGTGGCAAGGTAAACCATGACAAAAAACTACTGAAATATTCCAACTCATGCATTTTGACGAAAGAAATTCAAAATGAACATTGAAAAATCGGAGAATGTAACTCTGACATGGTAAACCACGACAAAACACTACTGAAATATTCCAACTCTTGCATTTCAATGAAAGAAATTCAAAAGGAACTTTGAAAAATCAAGAGAATGTAACTGTGACAAGGTAAACCATGACAAACACTACTGAAATATTCCAACTCTTGCATTTCAACGAAAGAAATTAAAAATGAACTTTGAAAAATCAAGAGAATGTAACTGTGACAAGGTAAACCATAATAAAACACTACTGAAATATTCCAACTCTTGCATTTCAACGATAGAAATCCAAAAATGATCTTTGAAAAATCAAGAAAATGTAACTGTGACAAGGTAAACCACGACAAAACAATACTGAAATAATCCAACTCTTGCATTTCACGAAAGAAATTCAAAATGACCTTTGAAAAATCAAGAGCATGTATCAGTGATATGGTAAACCACGACAAAACACTACTGAAATATTCCAACTCTTGCATTTCACTAAAGAAATTCAAAATGAACTTTGAAAAATCAAGAGAATGCAACTGTGACAAGGTAAAGCACAACCAAACACTACTGAAATATTCCAACTCTTGCATTTCAACAAAAGAAATCCAAAAATGAACTTTGAAAAATCAAGAAAATGTAACTGTGACAAGGTAAACCACGACAAAAACACTACTGAAATATTCCAACTCTTGCATTTCAACGAAAGAAATCCAAAATGAACTATGATAAATCAAGGGAATGTAACTGTGACAAGGTAAACCACGACAAGGCACTACTAAAATATTCCAACTCTTGCATTTCAATGAAAGAAATTCATAATGAACTTTGGAAAATCAAGAGAATGTAACTGTGACAAGGTAAACCACGACAAAACACTACTGAAATATTCCAACTCTTGCATTTCAAGGAAAGAAATTCTAAATGAACTTTGAAAAATCAAGAAAATGTAACTGTGACATGGTAAACCACGACAAAACGCAACTGAAATATTCCAACTCTTACATTTCACGAAAGAAATTCAAAATGAACTTTGAAAAATCAAGAGAATGTAAAAATCCAAAATGAACTTTGAAAAATCAAGAGAATGTAACTTTGACAAGGTAAACCATGACAAAACACTACTGAAATATTGCAACTCTTGAATTTCAATGAAAGAAATCTAAAATGAACTTTGAAAAATCAAGAGAATGTAACTGTGACAAGGTGAACCATGACAAAACACTACTGATATATTCAAACTCTTGCATTTCAACGAAAGAAATCCAAAACTGAACTTTTAAAAATCAAGAGAATGTAACTGTGACAAGGTAAACCACGACAAAACACTACTGAAATATTCAAACTCTTGCATTTCAAGGAAAGAAATCCGAAATGAACTTTGAAAAATCAAGAGAATGTAACTATGACAAGGTAAACCAGGACGAAACATTACTGAAATATTCCAACTCTTACATTTCAAGGAAAGAAATCCAAAATGAGCTTTGAAAAATCAGGAGAATGTAACTGTGACAATGTAAACCATAAAAAAACACTACTGAGATATTCCAACTCTTGCATTTCAACGAAAGAAATTCAAAATGAACTTTGAAAAATCAAGAGAATGTAACTGCGACATGTTAAACCACGACAAAACACTATTGAAATATTCCAACTCTTGCATTTCACGAAAGAAATTCAAACTGATCTTTGAAAAATCAAGAGAATGTAAAAATCCAAAATGAACTTTGAAAAATCAAGAGAATGTAACTGTGACAAGGTAAACCATGACAAAACACTACTGAAATATTCCAACCCTTGCATTTCAAGAAAGAAATCCAAAATGAAATTTTAAAAAATCAAGAGAATGTAACTGTGACAAAGGTAAACCACGAAAAAACACTACTGAAATATTCCAACTCTTGCATTTCAAGGAAAGAAATCCAAAATGAACTTTGAAAAATCAAGAGAATGTAACTGTGACAAGGTAAACCACGGTAAAACACTATTGAAATATTCCAACCCTTGCATTTCAACGAACAAAATCCAAAAATAAACTTTACAAAATCAAGAGAATGTTAATGTTACAAGGTAAACCATGACAAAACACTACTGAAATATTCAAACTCTTGCATTTCAATTAAAGAAATTCACAACAAACTTTGAAAAATCAAGAGCATGTATCTGTGACAATGTAAACCACGACAAAACACTACTGAAATATTCCAAATCTTGCATTACAAGGAAAGAAATCCAAAAGGAACTTTGAAAAATCAAGAGAATGTAACTGTGACAAGGTAAACCACGGTAAAACACTATTGAAATATTCCAACTCTTGCATTTCACGAAAGAAATTCAAAATGAGCTTTGAAAAATCAAGAGAATGTAGCTGTGACATGGTAAACCACTACAAAACACTACTGAAATATTCCAACTCTTGCATTTCACGAAAGAAATTCAAAATGAACTTTGAAAAATCAAGAGAATGTAAAAATCCAACATGAACTTTGAAAAATCAAGAGAATGTAACTGTGACAAGGTAAACCATGACAAAACACTACTGAAATATTTCAACTCTTGCATTTCAATGAAAGAAATCCAAAATGAACTTTGAAAAATCAAGAGAATGTAACTGTGACAAGGAAAACAAAACTACTGAAATATTCCAACTCTTGCATTTCAATGAAAGAAATCCAAAAATGAACTTTGAAAAATCAAGAGAATGTAACTGTGACAAGGTAAACCACTACAAAACACTACTGAAATATTCCAACTCTTGCATTTCAAGGAACGAAATCCACAATGAACTTTGAAAAATCAGGAGAATGTAACTGTGACAAGGTAAACCATAACAAAACACTACTGAAATATTCCAACTCTTGCATTTCAACAAAAGAAATCTAAAAATGAACTTTGAAAAATCAAGAGAATGTAACTGTGACAAGGTAAACCATGACAAAACACTACTGAAATATTCCAACTCCTGCATTTCACGAAAGAAATTAAAAATGAACTTTGAAAAATCAAGAGCATGTAACAGTGATATGGTAAACCACGACAAAACACTAATGAAATATTCCAACTCCTGCATTTCACGAAAGAAATTAAAAATGAACTTTGAAAAATCAAGAGCATGTAACAGTGATATGGTAAACCACGACAAAACACTACTGAAATATTCCAACTCTTGCATTTCATGAAAGAAATTCAAAATGAACTTTGAAAAATCAAGAGAATGTAACTGTGATATGTCAAACCACGACAAAACACTACTGAAATATTCCAACTCTTGCATTTCACGAAAGAAATTCAAAATGAACTTTGAAAAATTAAGGGAATGTAACTGTGACAAGGAAAACCACGACAAGACACTATTGACATATTCCAACTCTTGCATTTCAACGAAAGAAATCCAAAACGAACTTTGAAAAATTAAGAGAATGTAACTGTGACATGATAAAGCACAACAAAACACCACTGAAATATTCCAACTCTTGCATTTCAAAGAAAAAAATTCAAAATGAACTTTGAAAAATTAAGAGAATGTAACTGTGACAAGGTAAATCATGACAAAACAATACTGAAATATTCCAACTCTTGCGTTTCAACGAAAGAAATCCACAATGAACTTTGAAAAATAATGAGAATGTAACTGTGACAAGGTAAACCAAACCAAAAAACCACTGAAATAATCCAACTCTTTCATTTCAATGAAAGAAATTCAAAATGAACTTTAAAAAATCAAGATAATGTAACTGTGACATGGTAAACCCTGACAAATCACTGATTCCAACTCTTGCATTTCAACGAAAGAAATTCAAAATGAACTTTGCAAAAATCAAGAGAATTTAACTGTAAAAAGGTAAACCACGACAAAACACTACTTAAATAATCCAACTCTTGCATTTCAATGAAAGAAATACAAAATGAACTTTGAAAAATCAAGAGAATGTAACTGTGACATGGTAAACCATGACAAAACACTACTGAAATATTCCAACTTTTGCATTTCAACGAAAGAAATCCAAAACGAACATTGAAAAATCAAGAAAATGTAACTGTGAATGGTAAACCACGATAAAACACTACTGAAATACTCCAACTCTTTCATTTCAATGAAAGATATTCAAAATAAACTTTGAAAAATCAAGAGAATGTAACTGTGGCAAGGTAAACCATGACAAAACACTAATGAAATATTCCAACTCATGCATTTTGACGAAAGAAATTCAAAATGAACATTGAAAAATCTGAGAATGTAACTCTGACATGGTAAACCACGACAAAACACTACTGAAATATTCCAACTCTTGCATTTCAATGAAAGAAATTCAAAATGAACTTTGAAAAATCAAGAGAATGTAACTGTGGCAAGGTAAACCATGACAAACACTACTGAAATATTCCAACTCTTGCATTTCAACGAAAGAAATTAAAAATGAACTTTGAAAAATCAAGGCAATGTAACTGTGACAAGGTAAACCATAATAAAACACTACTGAAATATTCCAACTCTTGCATTTTAACGATAGAAATCCAAAAATGAGCTTTGAAAAATCAAGAAAATGTAACTGTGACAAGGTAAACCACGACAAAACACTACTGAAATAATCCAAATCTTGCATTTCACGAAAGAAATTCAAAATGAACTTTGAAAAATCAAGAGCATGTATCAGTGATATGGTAAACCACGACAAAACACTACTGAAATATTCCAACTCTTGCATTTCACTAAAGAAATTCAAAATGAACTTTGAAAAATCAAGAGAATGCAACTGTGACAAGGTAAAGCACAACTAAACACTACTGAAATATTCCAACTCTTGCATTTCAACAAAATAAATCCAAAAATGAACTTTGAAAAATCAAGAAAATGTAACTGTGACAAGGTAAACCACGACAAAAACACTACTGAAATATTCCAACTCTTGCATTTCAACGAAAGAAATCCAAAATGAACTATTATAAATCAAGGGAATGTAACTGTGACAAGGTAAACCACGACAAGGCACTACTAAAATATTCCAACTCTTGCATTTCAATGAAAGAAATTCATAATGAACTTTGGAAAATCAAGAGAATGTAACTGTGACAAGGTAAAGCACACCAAAACACTACTGAAATATTCCAACTCTTGCATTTCAACGAAATAAATTCAAAATTAACTTTGAAAAATTAAGAAAAAGTAACTGTGACAAGGAAAACCACGACAAGACACAAATTAAATATTTCAACTCTTGCGTTTTAACGAAATAAATTCAAAATGAACTTTGAAAAATCAAGAGAATGTAACTGTGACAAGGTAAAGCACAACAAAACACTACTGTAATATTCCAACTCTTGCATTTCAACGAAGAAAATTAAAAATGAACTTTGAAAAATTAAGAGAATGTAACTGTGACAAGGTAAATCATGACAAAACAATACTGAAATATTCCAACTCTTGCGTTTCAACGAAAGAAATCCAAAATGAACTTTGAAAAATCTAGAGGATGTAAGTTTGAAAAGGTAAACCACGACAATAAACCACTGAAATAATCAAACTCTTTCATTTCAATGAAAGAAATTCAAAATGAACTTTGCAAAAATCATGGGAATGTAACTGTGTCAAGGTAAACCACGACAAAACACTGATTCAAACTCTTGCATTTCAACGAAAGAAATTCAAAATGAACTTTGAAAAATTAAGAGAGTGTAACTTTGACAAGGTAAACAACGACAAAACACTACTGAAATAATCCAACTCTTGCATTTCAATGAAAGAAATTCAAAATGAACTTTGAAAAATCAAGAGAATGTAACTGTGGCAAGGTAAACCATGACAAAACACTACTGAAATATTCCAACTTTTGCATTTCAACGAAAGAAATCCAAAACGAACATTGAAAAATCAAGAAAATGTAACTGTGAATGGTAAACCACGATAAAACACTACTGAAATACTCCAACTCTTTCATTTCAATGAAAGATATTCAAAATAAACTTTGAAAAATCAAGAGAATGTAACTGTGGCAAGGTAAACCATGACAAAACACTACTGAAATATTCCAACTCATGCATTTTGACGAAAGAAATTCAAAATGAACATTGAAAAATCGGAGAATGTAACTCTGACATGGTAAACCACGACAAAACACTACTGAAATATTCCAACTCTTGCATTTCAATGAAATAAATTCAAAAGGAACTTTGAAAAATCAAGAGAATGTAACTGTGACAAGGTAAACCACGACAAACACTACTGAAATATTGCAAGTCTTGCATTTCAACGAAAGAAATTAAAAATGAACTTTGAAAAATCAAGAGAATGTAACTGTGACAAGGTAAACCATAATAAAACACTACTGAAATTTTCCAACTCTTGCATTTTAACGATAGAAATCCAAAAATGAGCTTTGAAAAATCAAGAAAATGTAACTGTGACAAGGTAAACCACGACAAAACACTACTGAAATAATCCAAATCTTGCATTTCACGAAAGAAATTCAAAATGAACTTTGAAAAATCAAGAGCATGTATCAGTGATATGGTAAACCACGATAAAACACTACTGAAATATTCCAACTCTTGCATTTCACGAAAGAAATTCAAAATGATCTTTGAAAAATCAAGAGAATGTAACTGTGACAAGGTAAACCACGACAAAACACAACTGAAATATTCCAACTCTCGCATTTCAACAAAAGAAATCCAAAAATGAACTTTGAAAAATCAAGAAAATGTAACTGTGACAAGGTAAACCACGACAAAACACTACTGAAATATTCCAACTCTTGCATTTCAACGAAAGAAATCCAAAATGAACTATGATAAATCAAGGGAATGTAACTGTGACAAGGTAAACCACGACAAGGCACTACTAAAATATTCCAACTCTTGCATTTCAATGAAAGAAATTCATAATGAACTTTGGAAAATCAAGAGAATGTAACTGTGACAAGGTAAAGCACACCAAAACACTACTGAAATATTCCAACTCTTGCATTTCAACGAAAGAAATTCAAAATGAACTTTGAAAAATTAAGAGAATGTAACTGTGACAAGGAAAACCACGACAATACACTAATGAAATATTCCAACTCTTGCATTTCAACGAAAGAAATTCAAAATTAACTTTGAAAAATCAAGAGAATGTAACTGTGACAAGGTAAACCACAACAAAACACTACTGTAATATTCCAACTCTTGCATTTCAACGAAGAAAATTAAAAATGAACTTTGAAAAATTAAGAGAATGTAACTGTGACAAGGTAAATCATGACAAAACAATACTGAAATATTCCAACTCTTGCGTTTCAACGAAAGAAATCCAAAATGAATTTTGAAAAATCAAGAGAATGTAAGTGTGACAAGGTAAACCACAACAAAACACTACTGAAATAATCAAACTCTTGCATTTCAATGAAAGAAATTCAAAATGAACTTTGAAAAATCATGAGAATGTAACTGTGACAAGGTAAACCACGACAAAACACTACTGAAATATTCCAACTCTTGCATTTCAACGAAAGATATTCAAAACGAACTTTGCAAAAATTAAGAGAATGTAACTGTGACATGATAAACCACAACATAAAACTACGGAAATAATTGAACTCTTGCATTTCAATGAAAGAAATTCAAAAAGAACTTTGAAATATCATGAGAATGTAACTGTGACATGGTAAACCATGAATAATCACTAATGAAATATTCCAACTCTTGCATTTCAACGAAAGAAATCCAAAATGAACATTGAAAAATCAAGAGAATGTAACTGTGAATGGTAAACCACGATAAAACACTACTGAAATACTCCAACTCTTGCATTTCAATGAAAGATATTCAAAATGAACTTTGAAAAATCAAGAGAATGTAACTGTGGCAAGGTAAACCATAAACCATAACAGTTACAAGGTAAAGCACAACAAGACACTACTGAAATATTTCAATTCTTGCATTTCAACGAAAGAAATCCAAAATGAACTTTGAAAAATCAAGAGAATGTAACAGTGACAAGGTAAAGCACAACAAGACACAACTGATATATTCCAACTCTTGCATTTCAATGAAAGAAATTCAAAATGGAATTTGAAAAATTAAGAGAATGTAACAGTGACAATGTAAACCATGCGAAAACACACCAGAAATAATCAAACTTTGCATTTCAAGGAAAGAAATCCAAAATGAACTTTGAAAAATCAAGAGAATGTAACTGTGACAAGGTAAGCCATATCAAAACACTACTGATATATTCCAACTCTTGCATTTCAACGAAAGAAATCCAAAATGAACTTTGAAAAATTAAGAGAATGTTACTGTGACAAGGTAAACCACGACAAAACACAACTGAAATATTCCAACTCTTGAATTTCAACAAAGGAAATTCAAAATGAACTTTGAAAAATCAAGAGAATGTAACTGTGAAAAGGTAAACCACGATAAAATACTATTCCAACTCTTGCATTTCACGAAAGAAATTCTAAATGAACTTTGAAAAATCAAGAAAATGTAACTGTGACATGGTAAACCACGACAAAACGCAACTGAAATATTCCAACTCTTACATTTCACGAAAGAAATTCAAAATGAACTTTGAAAAATCAAGAGAATGTAAAAATCCAAAATGAACTTTGAAAAATCAAGAGAATGTAACTGTGACAAGGTAAACCATGACAAAACACTACTGAAATATTGCAACTCTTGAATTTCAATGAAAGAAATCTAAAATGAACTTTGAAAAATCAAGAGAATGTAACTGTGACAAGGTAAACCATAACAAAACACTACTGATATATTCAAACTCTTGCATTTCAACGAAAGAAATCCAAAACTGAAATTTGAAAAATCAAGAGAATGTAACTGTGACAAGGTAAACCACGACAAAACACTACTGAAATATTCAAACTCTTGCATTTCAAGGAAAGAAATCCAAAATGAACTTTGAAAAATCAAGAGAATGTAACTATGACAAGGTAAACCAGGACGAAACATTACTGAAATATTCCAACGCTTGCATTTCAAGGAAAGAAATCCAAAATGAGCTTTGAAAAATCAGGAGAATGTAACTGTGACAATGTAAACCATAACAAAACACTACTGAGATATTCCAACTCTTGCATTTCAACGAAAGAAATTCAAAATGAACTTTGAAAAATCAAGAGAATGTAACTGCGACATGGTAAACCACGACAAAACACTACTGAAATATTCCAACTCTTGCATTTCACGAAAGAAATTCAAACTGATCTTTGAAAAATCAAGAGAATGTAAAAATCCAAAATGATCTTTGAAAAATCAAGAGAATGTAACTGTGACAAGGTAAACCATGACAAAACACTATTGAAATATTCCAACCCTTGCATTTCAATGAAAGAAATCCAAAATGAACTTTTAAAAAATCAAGAGAATGTAACTGTGACAAAGGTAAACCACGAAAAAACACTACTGAAATATTCCAACTCTTGCATTTCAAGGAAAGAAATCCAAAATGAACTTTGAAAAATCAAGAGAATGTAACTGTGACAAGGTAAACCACGGTAAAACACTATTGAAATATTCCAACCCTTGCATTTCAACGAACGAAATCCAAAAATAAACTTTACAAAATCAAGAGAATGTATATGTGACAAGGTAAACAATGACAAAACACTACTGAAATATTCCAACTCTTGCAGTTCAACGAAGGAAATTCAAAATAAACTTTGAAAAATCAAGAGAATGTAACTGTGACAAGGTAAACCACGACAAAACACTAGTGAAATATTCCAACTCTTGCATTTCAAGGAAAGAAATCCAAAATTAACTTTGAAAAATCAAGAGAATGTAACTGTGACAAGGTAAACCACGGTAAAACACTATTGAAATATTCCAACTCTTGCATTTCACGAAAGAAATTCAAAATGAGCTTTGAAAAATCAAGAGAATGTAGCTGTGACATGGTAAACCACTACAAAACACTACTTAAATATTCCAACTCTTGCATTTCACGAAATAAATTCAAAATGAACTTTGAAATATCAAGAGAATTTAAAAATCCAAAATGAACTTTGAAAAATCAAGAGCATGTAACTGTGACATGGTAAAACACGACAAAACACTACTGAAATATTTCAACTCTTGCATTTCAATGAAAGAAATCAAAAATGAACTTTGAAAAATCAAGAGAATGTAACTGTGACAAGGAAAACAAAACTACTGAAATATTCCAACTCTTGCATTTCAATGAAAGAAATCCAAAAATGAACTTTGAAAAATCAAGAGAATGTAACTGTGACAAGGTAAACCAATACAAAACACTACTGAAATATTCCAACTCTTGTATTTCAATGAACGAAATCCACAATGAACTTTGAAAAATCAGGAGAATGTAACTGTGACAAGGTAAACCATAACAAAACACTACTGAAATATTCCAACTCTTGCATTTCAACAAAAGAAATCTAAAAATGAACTTTGAAAAATCAAGAGAATGTAACTGTGACAAGGTAAACCATGACAAAACACTACTGAAATATTCCAACTCATGCATTTCACGAAAGAAATTAAAAATGAACTTTGAAAAATCAAGAGCATGTAACAGTGATATGGTAAACCACGACAAAACACTAATGAAATATTCCAACTCCTGCATATCACGAAAGAAATTAAAAATGAACTTTGAAAAATCAAGAGCATGTAACAGTGATATGGTAAACCACGACAAAACACTACTGAAATATTCCAACTCTTGCATTTCATGAAAGAAATTCAAAATGAACTTTGAAAAATCAAGAGAATGTAACTGTGATATGTAAACCACAAAAAAACACTTTCGAAATAGTCTAATTTTTGCTTTTCACGGCATAAGCTATAAATGAAATATGAAAAATCGAAAGAAATTAGACATCCAAACTGAACTTTGAAAAATCAAGAGAAAGGATTTGTGATAAGGTACAGAACAAACAGAGTCTATTGAACTTATCCAATTATTGCATATAAATGTAAAAAATTCAAAATGAGCTTTGAAAATCCAAGAGAATGTATCTGTGACAAGGTAAACCATACCAAAACACTACTGAAATATTCCAACTCTTGCATTTCAACGAAAGAAATCCAAAATGAGCTTTGAAAAATCAGGAGAATGTAGCTGTGACCAGGTAAACCACGACAAAACACTACTGAAATAATCCAACTCTTGCATTTCACGAAAGAAATTCAAAATGAACTTTGAAAAATCAAGTGAATGTAAAAATCCAAAATGAACTTGAAAAATCATGAGAATGTAACTGTGACATGGTAAACCACGATAAAACACTACTGAAATATTCCAACTATTGCATTTCATGAAAGAAATTCAAAATGAACTTTGAAAAATCAAGAGAATGTAACTGTGACATGGTAAACCACGATAAAACACTACCGAAATATTCCAACTCTTGCATTTCACGTAAGAAATTTGTAAAAGAAAAGTTGAAAAAAGTTAAAAAAAAACTGTCAGAAAAAAAAGTTAAAAAAAACTGTCAGAAAAAAAATTGTCAGAAAAAAAAAGTTAAAAAAAAACTTAGAAAAAAAAAGTTGGGGGGGGGGGGAGGGAGGAGGGAGGGGGGGGGGTTTGAGGGAAGGGGAGGGGGTGAGTTAGGGGCAGGAGTTGGGGGTGGGAGGGGCAAAAAGTTGGAGGTGCAAAAAGTTGGGAGGGAGGGGGTCCTTGGGATTGGGGTAGGAGACCTAACAACACTGTTCAAATGGTAGTTTTGTATTATACCTAACACAGTTGAGAATCGCCCAAATAAAAAAAAGTATGTATCTCTGAATAGGAGTTAGCATTCCCTCAGATTGTTTACCATTTTCATTTCTGTCAACGCCTATAATCATACCATAATGAAAAATAATGTTTAACATTAGATATGTCAACGGCCATGACTCTATCAGAAAAAATGTTATTTACCTCTAAAACCATTGTTTCGTGGAAAGCACGAATTTTCACGGTAGGTTGAACCCGGTCATTGTACTGTCTGCTTGTATACTGTCTTGTTATAAGCATTATAGATATATGGTGGGACTGTGCGCTACTTATCGTTATAGCTATATGGGGGGACTGTGCGCTACTTATCGTTATATCTATACTACTATTATGACTGAAATTAGTGGCATTTCACCCAATGCCAGCGCTACTTGTGTGACATTTGTCTTTGCATCAGCATTCAGTACGAAATGTCTGCTGCAAGTAGGATATATTTTTCTCACAATTTGTAATATTTATGCTCAAATATAAGCGGCACCAACCCATTCTCTTTTTCTATTGTTATTAGTTTGATCGTACGGCACTTGGAGACCGAGCTTTGCTTGTGAAAGGAGTTATAGATAGAAAAACGTGTTCAGTGTATCCCATCTGCGGAAATGTATGCCCTCCTATACCTTGATTTACACAGGAAAAGCTTTTGTGTAATTTCTATAGAGTTCGTTTTTTAAACAAAGGTACAAAGGGGAAGGTAGTTTTTAAAACTCTAGGAGTCAATTTTCCCTTCCAATTGGCATCCCTGGCAATTTTTATTTAATTTAAGGTTTCGGCCGCAATGATGCCAAGATTTGCTCAGTCTTCTGGATATTCTTCGTCAAACAATGCCCAGCGGATAAGTTAGTAATTCTAACTTTATTCTTCGAATACTTTCAAATTTGAAATACGGTCGATATTTAAATGTTAGGAATATTTCACAATATAATGCTACACAGTCTGTGGTAATACTTTGACTTATCCTGTATCTTTACTTAGACAGTGCTATTTTGCCGCCTGTGATTTTTGTTTCAGCTTTATATGGCCTTCTGATATCAATGTTATTCATTAATATAGACAGGTGAACCCACAAACAAATCAATTTAACAAAAAATCATAACTAATATTTCAATAAGTCGCGTAAATTAAATGTTTAGTACAACAGATTAAATCTTACAAAATCCATTCAAAATTACGAGCAAGTGAATAGTGAATTTTCTTTATGCTAAAGTTTGACTTTCTCACAACTCTTATTTTTTTAAACAATAAAAAACTTTAGCGTAAAGAGCGAGGCGTTGAGGAGGGGACAGCCCCTTTCATATACGGAATAATTTCTGTTCGTTTTAAGTTTTAACGTCGTTCCTTATTTTCAGTTAAAAAAACTGAACCCCCTCTTCTCAATAATTGACATAATTGACAAGTTTATTTTTAAAAAAGAGTGAAAACAGAAAAAAACAAGGAATTAGGGTACCAGAAAAATCAAAGGGGCCGGGGTCCCCCAGCACCCTGGATCAGCCACTGGCTATTGTGTTAGTCTCTTAACATACGTGTAATTTAACAAAATATACGATTATCATAGACCTTTCTGAAGTTAAAATAACAGTTACACAGGTTACGAATAGTCACGCACAGACTGGTATAGATCTCCCCCAGCGTACCCTGGTCCCTTATTTTTGGAGGGATATATTTTGACTCCACAAGCAATAAGGATGCTTAGGTTGTGGCAACTACCCCAGTGGGCCTACCTTAAAAAAAAGAAAATCTTAACAGGAGATATTATTTTTTAAACTTGGCGCATTGTTATAAAAAGTAGAATTGAAGTACAAAGAGCAAGGGTTTTACGATTATGACGGGTTTGACAGCTTTTGTTTGAAGTAAATGGTAGCAAGGAAGAGAAAAGACTCAAAAGGTAGAAAAAATGGAGAAAAGTCTTTTCTTTCTCTGTGAAACTCTTTGCTTCAAAAGGTTATTTTATATATATATATATATATATATATATATATATATATATATATATATATATATATATATATATATATATATATATATATATATATATATATATATATATATATATATCCATTTTTTTCCTTTTCTCTTTTCTTGAGCGGTGTGAATGGGTTGACTGAGGTTCATGCCAAAAAGGGGATAAGTTTTTGATCTAGCAGAACGGATGAAAGATAACGGATAAAATCCTTTTTAATAGACAGTGTATACACCAATTATTTACACCAAGGGACTAGATTAAATACAAGACCTAGGAGAATTATAGCAGTAGTAGCAAGCAATAGGATTATTTTGCAACGTAATAATTAAATTCTAATAATGAATTATCAATTTATTTTATTTTATCCAGTCGCTTTAATGTTTTCATTGAAGCAACTCTATTTAGCTTCCGTGGCGCTCATCCACAGTAGCGATAACTTTATATATAGATATTTGTTATTTTTATTTCTTGGTTTTGGATTTTATTTGATTTTAGACTATTTTACTTTTTATCTTTGTTTTATTAGCGATGAAGATGCATTGTTTCATACAGGGGAAATGTCTGTACCGCTTTAGTTCTGTCCTTTCCTTCTATTGGCCACAGTCCCGTTTGTTTTCTCTTAGTGAGTTTTCTCTCTCTCTTTGTTTTTTAGCGGAACTAAAAATGGTATTTTAAAACGACAACGTAAAACCTTTAACACTAGCATAACTTAAGAATGCTGTGTATTGTTACTAATGAACAAATTTTTTCTGTAAAATAAGCAATGCTAAGTAGAATCAAGGTGTACTTGGAATATTTTTTTTGCGAAGATTCAGTTACACTAGAGAAAAATACAGGATAGCATTAACAAAATGGAATTTCTGATTGAGAAATAGATAAATTTTGATAACGAACTAATGAATTTTCATCAGAACAGCCTCTAACACTAGATTATAAATATTATTATTATTCTTGAATCAGAATAGCATAATTTTTCTCAAACGCAGGCACCTTTTGGTTGAGACGGACATTCATAAAAGGAATAAGAGTTACATATTAACTCCCTAAAAAGAAAAAGGAAATTGCTTGGAACTTATTTTTCAAGGAAATTGAACGGATTTTTTTTACCGTTTAAAGTGGAAACTGAACATCGAACTATGAATAACAAATGACGAAAATAAATCCATAAAAGGGTTCTTACCCTTTCAATTTGAGTCTATGGTTCAACGGACTCGTTGCGTTATTAGCGGTCTTGAACAGGGTTACGAACTGCTGACGTCAAAAAAGAGTACAAATCAAGGCCAAAAAAGAGTGCAAGCTGTTAATAAGAGTGCAAGTAAAAAAATATCCATCTTCACTCCATGTTTTTTATTTTGAATGGTAATATAAGCGGCACCAACCCATTCTCTTTTTCTATTGTTATTAGTTTGATCGTACGGCTCTTGGAGACCGAGCTTTGCTTGCGAAAGAAGTTATAGATATAAAAACGTGTTCAGTGCATCCCATCTGCGGAAATGTATGCCCTCCTATACCTTGATTTACACAGGAAAAGCTTATGATATCAATGTTATTCATTAATATAGGCAGGTGAACCCACAAACAAATCAAATGGTTTGCTCATGAAGATTATGATGATCTTAGACGATGATTTCGATGGTTTGTGGATTTTTACCTTAGTCGAGTTGGAAAAAACTTGTTTAAGTGTGAAAGTTTACAAATTACGTAACGATACTTAAGCGCTAGTCAGGGGTGTCCCGAAACTCATTTCATTGCGGGGGGGGATCTTCGTAAATTTTACCGAATCGCTACCTGATTTATGCCGAATTAGCTGCAGAAATCAAGAATTTTGCTAAATTTCGGGCAATTTTGCAAAATTTCTGCCCAAATTTTCGCCTTCGGCAAATATTTTACAAAATGCCAAAAACGATGGAGGGCGGCGTGCCCTTCCCTGCCCCCCTCCTCCTCGGGGCACCCCCGGAACCCTGGCACTAGGTATAGAAAATGTTGCACGTAGTGTGACAGCCACTGAATGCTTAGGCACTGACTACGACCGTGCGAAAGAGGCAGAGAACAGAATTGGTTTTGTCGTGAATTTGAAATATCTACTGTTATCCTGAACTTAAACAAAGCTTCTTATTGCACTTGAATTAATGAAATTTTATTGTCTTGAATATAAAATCAAACTTTTGCGATGTCATTCAAAGGTAGATTCATTTCTTCGTCAAGCGCTTCATCGCGGAGTATCAGCTGGGGTGTGAGCAGAAATGTCAATCTCTAAAAAAAAAATATTTGAAAAAGTTTTCAGTTTTACTAAATTGAAAACATGAAAACAGTAATGTTTCTGTTACTGGGGAGGTGTACACACTGAAAATGCCTTATTGGGGTTTCTTATCGTGAAGTGTCCATAAATTATCATCAATTACGAAATTTTCGTTATAGAGTTCAGTGGTTGCCGATAAGTGGTTTACTATTTGAGGCAATTGGAACTTAGATGACAATAGTAGTTATATGGAAACAACAAATTTGCAAGATGTAATACACTTTACATTTAGTGCAAACTTCTTGAAGATGAACAGACTATAAGACAATCTATCCATATTTTATAAAAAAAATATGCTTCAATATGGCGGCAATTGGTAAATAGCCTTACAATTACATTTGCTACGAAGAGTGGCTGAATTGAAACGCCTTAATACCACTAAGTAGAAATTTACTTCAACAAATAATAATAACTGTGCTACAGAAATAGACTATTTAAAACACAATAAATTCGTTTGAAAAGCCAGTGATCAGTGATCAGCTAATATCAGCACTAATTTTTTGTCAATTGTATATTTTCTGCAAACGCTATTTCTACACCTTACCAGATTCAGCATTAATAAAGGAAAACTACGGATCCATGCAATGTCTTTTCTACTTTTGGAAAATCTACCATTAATATTTTCTATGAATAGTTAATCACAGGAATTATGTTTGAAAGTAGAATATAGTGTATTTCACCAGATAGCACATGGGATACACTGATGGTATATGCTCGTGCTTGCTTCTGATTTTAACGACAACAGCGGCTCAATAACATGTTAATTTTGGTGGCATGGTGATCATAACCAGATGTGTGATCATCTCAGATCAAGCCAGTTTTTTCGTAACTATTTTCTCGTAGCTGTTGTGGTGGCTCTGTAGTTTTATATATACCCTTAGGCAATTCTTCAACAAATGCATGATTTGGTATTTATTAATATATTAATTTTGTTTTGGTTACGTTTTATAATATTTCATTTCTGAGTTTGTGTGCACCATTTTTCTGCAACTCAATTTCTGTCCACTTGGTAAATTTTCCAATTATATTATTAAAAATCTAAAATTTTCTGGAAAGAACAAGAATTTCATTCCATTTGAAAAGGTTAATTCGTAGCCTCTCTTAAAATTATGAATAGTGAAAACTAAATAATTTTTTCACCGTAATTCAGGGACTGAATTTCACTCAATATTGACATTCAGAAACCAGTGCAGGAGAAAGACCTTCCTCTTCCCATTTGAAAGATACTTCACTGATTTTAAACTATTCATCTATGATAAAAAAAAAAACTATTAAGTTATACTGCTCCTTAGTTGGGCTTAACCCAACCAAGATCAAATTTTTATGTATCTACCTTTACTCTTCACAGTGGCTGATCAATTGTGATCACTGTGGCTGATAGTTGCGTGTGAAGGTATAGTCAGGCCTAACACACCTAGCAGGTGATTTTATCATCCAGGTCAGCAGCCATGAGAAAAAAATGGAGCTTTTTTTTCTAGACATAGGTTCTACGACCCATTGTCGTAGATCACCCTAATAAAGATGATTTTATTAGATATAAGAATACATCTAATTACTTACAGGTACAATTTTTATAAGTTCCCTCTTCAAATTGTTCATATTTTTTATTTACTATTTCTTAGAAACACACAATAGCCCACTTTTAATTTGTAGGCAACACTAAACTTTACAAATAAGCTCAAAATATGTGGAAAAATTATGTTGATAATTAGGACCTATAACTAAACGAAATTTCAAACTAGCTTGAAACTGTAAAGTGAATCTGGAGGCATCATTCGAGGGGAGGGGCAGTTGGCTCATCCTCCCTAAATTTTGGAGTACACATTTTTTGTATTTTGATTTAAAAATCAAAGAAACCAAAAATAACCAACTCTAGATTTTTAATAAATATTTTTTTTTGTATCTTTACTTTATAAAAATCAAAAAAATTCTTCCCCCCCAAAAAATTTTGCCTTACAAAAAATGCATGTTTTTATCATAAAAGACTATCTTTTACTTTCCTTTCCATATAAAATTGGTGGGACATTTATCTTTAAACTTTCTTAACAATTAAGTTTTAGCATTTCTTAGCGAAAGGAAATTGGTCAATCTAGTTCCGCTACTTTCCAGCAAAAATTTTGTAATTGACCAGCCAGAGTTAAGAGTTCAGGCATAATTTCTTTTTAAACCAAAAAATATGGATACTTGAACCGGTAGTTTGCCTTTGTCTAACATGAACCTGGTAAAACTTAAAAAGTCATAGTATTAGCACAGAACAGTTGGGAGCAACTTAGTTTCGACACAAGCTTTTCAAACCAATTACATGCCATTTTAATTCTTCGCTTCTGAAATACAAGTGTAATATTCAAATAGAAGAAAAAAAAACACACATTAATCGTTAAACTGGTCTTTTTGTGTCGACATGTGGCACTATGATGTGGCCCGGGCATAACTTTACCCTCAAGATAGAATCTGGTGATAATAACGTGCGTAGAAAGTCGGTTTAACTATTATTTAATGGTGTCTATTGAATTCCACTATAAAATAAAAGGTGATTCCTTGCGTAATTTTTACAGAATTATTGTGCTGTTAACAAAGATTTCATGAAATGTACTGGTCAGATTGAAAATTTTCGCGGCGCCACAATTAGATGTTCAAATTCTAAAAGCGAACAAAACTGGAAAAAACATCATCCCCTGATTTTTCTTTATCATTCAGCATCGGACACTTTGTACAGCATAACCTATGGTGGCATAGTGGATTGGTCACTGCTAGGCGATATTGGACTGAGATTATATCCCAGCTGCCATATGGCTGACGAGGAAGGGAATCCTTTGAGTAAATGAATTCCTACAAAACATCTACGAATGCCAGGTAACACTGTTTGGTTCCACATCAAGCAAGCAAACAAGCAATGTCCATTACGGATAACTCAATTCTCATCATTCAGCGTTGACCACTCTGTTTAATATTTGCCGCCACATCAAGTTTGTGCGCGCCTCCATGTCACTAACCAATAACCATACACTCCCAAAAACACTCAAACCACAGATTAGGTGCTATTAAAGATTATATAAAGATTAGGTGCTATTGTTTGAGGGAGCCATTTGTTGTCAATTAAATCTTCTAATATAAATTAGAAAAAAAATCATGCTTACTTCTTTGAGGGAGCCATTTGTTGTAAATTAAATCTTCTAATATAAATTAGAAAAAAAATCATGCTTACCTCTTTGGGGGAGCCATTTGTTGTGAATTAAATCTTCTAATACAAATTAGAAAAAAACATCATGCTTACCTCTTTGAGGGAGCCATTTGTTGTGAGTAATGCGTACAAGGCATATGATGGAATCATGACTACGGAAATTAAGGCAATAGTCCAGCCAATAGCATGTCCCCATAGGGGATAGTCATACACATTATTGTATCTGAGAGGCTTATAGTTGATAACAAATCCAAACAAAAGTACCTATAATAAAATTTGCCACTCAAAAATAAAAACAGCAAAAAGTTGATTCAGTAAAATTGTATGTTGTAAGTGTATCTGAATAGGCTTCTCTTTTTCATATTTAGTCATTACCAAGAGGCTTAGGAATTAAGTCATTTCAATTTCACTTGATCATTTTAACTATTTAATAAACAATAGTTTTTATTGTTTAACATTAAATAATTAATTTTTAAGCAGCGATATCATACCACTCCTTTACTCTAACACAAGTGTATTTTTTTTCATGTGGTCCAGTGGTCAAGTGGTCCAGTGGTCCAGAACTAGTTTAGCTTCAACTATTTTAAATTCATCTTGGCTCTGTTAGAGCCTCACTCAGAGGCTCTGTTAATAGACCATACAATGGCCATGTCTGTTTCTTAGGTATCCTTCATGATAAAAATTTGTTTTTAAGCACCATATTAATTTGGTTAAAATTAAGGTGTGCAGAAACATTGGTATTCTAAGAAAGTTCAAACATATTTTTCTAGGCTAATACTGAAAACCTTTTTTCACAGTTTATTTCAGTCTTATTTTTCTTATTTTTAGTTATGTGAATGTAAAATTCTTATTCTTTTTTAAACCACTTTTTAATATTTATATTAAAGCCAAAAATATAATCCTGGAAACATTCAGCAACTAAACCGTAACCTGGTGCTGAAAAGCTTTGTATTCTTTCTTTCTTTCCTTCATACTCTTTCCTGTGCATCTTTCACTTCTCTTCATATCCACAGTAATATTCCGGGTCTCTTAAATTTACTTCATCCTTTGCATGTAATCAGTCAAATTATCAGCTCAGTAGCTCCCAGAATATTCAAGTTCCGCTCACTCCAAAAGTAACAGCTGACTCTTTTTTTTAGTTTGCTGTCATACTATATGGAATGTCTTCCCCGATTTGGCTCAAGAATGTCACTCATTTCGTATCTTCAAAAGATTTGTAAAAACGTTTTGGTTTCCGTATGACTTTATATTTTCGTTTATTATTTTGTATGTTTTCATCAATCAAAAAGTTCGTGGTAACGAACTGTAAGTAAGGAGCGACCCGGCTGAATAGTAACCGAAACACTACAAAACGGAATTTTGATACCAATAGATATATCAAAAGGATTGGAGTTTAGTCTGATGAGTTTCATTAAGTTTCGTCCTACCCATCAAAAGCTACGAACTTGAGAAAATTTGTCTGATTTTTGAAAAAAGGGGGAAACAACCCCTAAAAGTCATAGATTCTTAATGAAAATCACACCGTCAGCTTCAGCGTATCAGAGAACCCTACTGCAAAGGTTTTCAAGTGCCTATCTGGAGAAATATTGAATATTGTATTTTTTGTCAGAAGAACGATGACGAATGGGTATGCATTTTTTTTCCCATGAGTGATCGTATCGACCCAGTGGTAGTAGAATATCGTAAGAGGGCTCATTCGAATGGAAATTTAAAGTTCTAGTGCCCTTTTTAAGTGACCAAGAAAAATTGGAGGGCAACTACACTTCTTCCCGCGCCGCTTTTTCTCAAAGTCATTTGATCAAATTTTTGAGATAGCCATTTTGTTCAGCATAGTTGAAAGGCCGACTAACTATACCTTTTGGGATATCATGAACCTCCCACTGCCCCTAGGGATAGGTCTTTAAGTTACAAAAATTGTCCATTGTTTACGTATAGTATTTGTTATTGGGAAAGTATGCATACATTTTTCGGGGGAAGGGGTGAAATTATGTGCTGGTGGGATTTTCCACGGGGATAATTCTCCATGGGGAGGGAAGTTTCCAGGGGGTTAATTTTTCAGGTGAAATTTTAAACTGGAGGAATTATCTTGAATTCCTATACGAAACTCTTTGTATCTCTTGTTTTCTCATCGCCGACTCAATTTTACACATGGAGAAGTTAAATATAATTTTTCGAGGTAAATTTTCACCGGGATTGAATTTTCTAGAGAATAAACCCCTTCAGGAGGAGTGATTTTTCTGTGGAGGAGTAGCCAGCTTTCGTGGAATTATTTAAAAAAGGATCTAAAGTTAATTTTTTTTAAAACAAGTTTCTTTTTCAACTGAAAGTGAGGAGCAACATTAAAACCTAAAACCAACGGAAATTATTACGTATATGAGGGGGGGGGGTACTCCTCCAAACCCCCTCGCTCTTTACGCTAAAGTTTTAATTCTGTCCCATTTCTCTAAGAATGACTCCTGAAGTACTATGCTCGTTTAATAAGAACAATAAGAAGCTTTTTCTAAATCGTATTAAAAAACTTTAGCGTAAAGAGCGAAGTGGTTTGGAGGAGTAACCCCCCTCATATACGTAACAATTTATGTTCGTTTTAAGTTTTAATGTTGCTCCTCACTTTCAGTTGAAAAAAACTGTTGTTTTTATTTAATATAAGTAAAGAAGAGGTTTCTTGGCAGGATTCAGGACAGCAGTAAGCCGCTCCTCTCTGTTATTTCCCCGACAGAATAAAGCTGCAGTAGCTTAGATGGCTAGGACACGTAAAATGTATGGAAAGCACTCGTCTCCCAAGGTTAACCTTTGAGAGCCGGGTGCATGGTTCTCGACCCAGATGGAAGGACACGCCTACACGCCTAGCAGATGGAAGGACAAATTCTCCTCACTCAACTTACCGCACCTTCTCCACCTGACAGAGGATAGAAGTTCATAAAGGAGTTACATCAATAAACTGGTGAAAGAAGAGGTCCCAAAACAACCTTCAAGGACGAAGGGGACTTAAGTCAAGTTAAGTAAGTTAACTATTCTGTATGTATTTTCTTTATTATTATTATTTAGTATTTGGATATAGAAAATTTTTGTGACGATAATTATACCTGTTCAACACGTCAAAGATGTTTCAACATGTTCAAACATCAAAGATGTTTTCCGGCCAACCAATGAGATTGTTTGAATTTTTACTTCCCTATTGTAATCGTCTTCGCGAACCCTTTGTGATCATTGTTATGAGTGTATATCCCTTTCTTACTAGAAGTGTCTCATACTCAAAACATGAGCCTTAAGAACTGCAGAAAACTTTTTTTTTTAATTTAAGAGTAAATTTTGGCTTTTGGCAAAAGCAATGTTGACAAGCTCTAAGTTAGTAATTTAAAAATTCATGTTTCAGGAAATAAATGAAAGGCACCAAAAACATTTTTTGATGATATTTACGTGTTCACCCCCCCCCCACCACCCACTTCCTCCCAGAAACAATAGTCACTCATCGAGACTATCATTTATTCGAAAAAGAATAATTATTACCATCATCAAGGTTGGAGTGAAATACTTCCAGCATAATTTCAACCATGGGGAAATTTTATATCCTATCATATGTTGCACATTTTTCACAAACTGATCTGCTCCATATCCCCAGCCAATTGCCAGAGCTTCAAAGAGAGAAATCCAAAGAAGAACAAAGCCACTTGCAGAATAATAGTCAAAAATCTGGAAAACGTAGATACCGCCCTGAAATTATTAAATTTTCAATTTAAACATACACGAGAAATCAGCAAAAACTAGTAAAAAAAAACTTTTAAACTACGAACAGATAAAGCTACTTCTGTAGATATGCTGCAAGTGCAATTACCTAAGACTTTGTTGGATTGTCGTTTGAATGTTCGACAGGTCCCGTTGATACATCCGATTCCCTGAGATTAGCGTTCCAAGATCTGTCTCATAATCCTATCATCCTTCATACACACCACTCACCAAAGATGTCGCCACCTACGTTGCCGAATAACCTCTGTAACCATGGGTTGGGTCGAGATAGGGCGGGCTATCTGGTATGTAACGTAATGTCTCCAGTCGATGTTTCTATTTATGGTGACCCAGAAATTGGTGAATACTTTCCCATGGAATTAAATTAGTTAAGCATCTTTGGAGACATATTCACTGTCCTAGGAAATATAAATAAAATGTCTTTTAAGGGTTCCTAGCACCCTCTTCATGGCAGCATCAGGGGTATATTTCAAATGTAAAATGACAAACATGCAGCATGTTTGAATTTTGGGATGGTTTTACGTGAAGAAATGGGAATAATGACACTACTTGATGTGCAGATTAGGATCCATGTGTAGATGCCTGCATGGACTGCTGCCAATGAAAAAAGGACATGCATACTAATACGTTTGAACAATCAATTTAGAAAATTAGACGGTATAACACAGATTTAAATTCGGTGAAATTTGGAAAACAAATTTAGGTTCAAATAGGTTTAAGATAGGCAGATCAAGTTATCCAAATCCTATCTGATATAATGCAAAGTAGGATTTGTTTGTAGTACTACTGTTATTGTAAGACCACCAAACTAAATTTTCCTTAAATTACCTTTCTCAAGTTTGTTCAGAGCGCTTTTGAGAACTTTTTCACTTAAATTATTTTGATTTAGTTCAATAGTAGCATTATTAGTAACAGCAGTAGTAATAGAAGTAGTAGTAAAAGTGGCAGTAATATTAGTAGCTTTGAAAGTTTAGCTTAATACCTTTACAAGTTTATACCTTTGGACCTAATACCTTTAGACGATTTAGTTCAAACTCCCCCTTATCATTTCTAGAAATTTTACCTTACCCTTACAGTAAGCAGAAGTAATAAACTAGGAGTTGTACGAGTGGTATTAGTAGTAGCACTAATAGTAACAGTAGAAGTAGTAATAGTAGTATGCACATGGTACCTTTTGGATGGTCCATCATTCCACTCAACATGCACAGAGAGTTTCAGCTTAGTAATCTAAGTTGTTCTTGGGATATATCTGTTACGTCCTTTTGATAACCTTCATCCCCATATTTTGCCTTAATTCTACTTTCTCTGATATTTTAACCTTAATGCCAATAGCCTCAGTAGTAGTAGTAGGTGTGAAGGCATTAGTAGTACTTGCAATAGTAGTAGTAGTAGTAGTAGTAATAGTAGTGCCAGTAGTAGTAGTACCAGTTACAGAAGCGGTAGCAGTTTATTAACTTGCACATAGTGCAGGCGTAATTTGCTATGGGGTAGGAGGGGGGGGGGGGCAAATTGAGGTCTGGAGTTTAGTTTCTGAACAAAATCCTGTCAAAAATAAGATAAACCTGCATAATTCAAGTATACAGAGAAACAGGTCAGTTTTCTTTAGTATGTTTTTGCCTTTATGGTACTATATGGCTCAATTTTAATTTTTCACTGTTATTTTTACTTGATTTGGGAAAACTGGCTCCGACCCCCCCCCCCCCACCAGGATTTTGACGAAATTACGACATTGACATAGTGCCTTCTGATTTGTTCTACATTCCTCTTCACATGCCCAGAAATTTTTAACTTAATTTCTCAAACTGTTCCTGGTATATTGCTGATATACCTTTTTGACAACCTGCATGCTCATAGTGCGGTCTCATTTATTTGAACATCGACTTAAAAATTCTCTGAAAGTTTCACTGCAGTATCCTTAGACATAGTAACAGTAGTAATTGTAGTAGTAGTAGAAGCAGTAGCAGTAGTAGTAGTAGTATGCATATAGTGCCTTTTACTTATTAAACATCCCCTTCAACAACCCCTAAAAGTTTCAACTTATTACTCTGAGCCGTTCATGAGAAGTGGCTGACATGTCCTTTTGACAACCTGCATGTACGTAAGGTATTTTAATGTAGTTTAACAAGCCCCATAGCATTTCCTGAAAGTTTCACCTTTACACCCTTGGCCTCAGTAGTTATACTAGTTGTAGCAGTAGTAGTGTAGGTGGCAATAGTGGTAGTATGCAAATAGTGCCTTTTGGCTAGTCCAACATCCCCCTAAACATTCACTGAGAGTTACATCTTACCCTTAGTCTCAATAGTAGTAATAGTAGTAGTAGTAGTAGTAGTAGTAGTAATATCAGTAGTAGTAGTAGCAGTAGTAGTTACAGTAGTAGTAATAGTAGTAGCAGTAGTAGTAGTAGTAGTAGTAGTAGTAGTAGTAGCAGTAGTAGCAGTAGTAGTAGTTGTAGTAGTAGTGGAAATAGTAGTAATAGTAGTAGTAGTAGTAGTAGTAGTAGTGGTAGAATACACATAGAGCATTTCCATTAGCTCAACATCTCCCTCAAAGTACCTTGAAAGTATCAATTTAACGCTCTAAGTTGATACTTTCCCTGCCTGAGATAATGTTGATGCTTCTTTTTGACAACTAGCATACACACAGCGTGTTTTCATTTATTTCAACATCCCCCTTATCATTTCTAGAAAATTTCGCCTTAATACCCTAACTCTACGCAGAAGTAGCAGACCATAACTGAAGCAGTAGAAGCAGTAGCATGCACATAGTTCTTTTTGGTTAGCTTGGCATCTCCACCACTGGCGGATCTAGGGCCAATTTGGTCAATTATCGGTACCTTTGTCATATTCCCCCCTGATTTTGCTCTAGATCCACCTTTGTCCTCCTCAACGTTTCTTGAAAGTTTCAACTTAATACCATTAGCCTCAGTAGTAGTAGTAACTTTAGCCGCATCTGTAGTAGCATACACATGGTACCTTTTGGTCGGTTTCAAATCCCCCTCAACAAAATCCTGAAAGTTTCAACTTCATACCCTTAGTTTTAGTAGTACTAGTAGCAGTAGTAACAATAGTAGCCATAGAAGCATTGTTAGTAGTAGTAGTAGCAGTAGCAGTAAAAGTAGTGGTAGCAGCATGCACATAGTGCCTTTTTGTTATCTCAACATCCCCCTAAATATTCCCTTAAGGTTTCATGTTAATACCCTCAGCCTCACTAGTAGTAGCAGTGGTAGTAGTAGTAGCATTAGTAGTGTTATTTGCACAGTAGCGTGCAAATAGCACCTTTGTTTTTCCCGATATCCCGCCCTACATACCCTAAGATTTTCGCCTTAGTACGCCTTAACTTTAGTACTAGTAGTAGTAGTACCAGTGATAATAGTAATAGCAGTAGTAGCAGTAGTAGTAGGGGTAGTAGTAGTAGCGGTAAAAGTAGTAGTAGTAGTAGTATGCACACGGTAGCTTTTGGTTAATTGAACATCCCCCAAAAAATAACCTTGTTAGTTTCAACTAAATGCTCTAAACTGTTTCTAAGATATTGCTGATACGCCCTTTTGCGATCCCAAGTGCACATAGAATATTTTGATTTTGTTCAATATCTCTTCAATATTCTCTAAGCCTTTCACCTACTACTCATCTTACCTGCTGCTAGTAGAAGTAACAGCAGTAGCAGTAGTAGTAGTAGCATGCACATATTGTCGTTTGGTTAGTTGAACATCCCACTCATCTTGCCTTGAAAGTTTCAACTTAGAACTCTTGGATGTTTCTAAGAAATCACTTATACGGCCTTTTGACAACCAGTATGAGCATAGTGTGTTTTACTTTGGTTCAACTTCCCCTCAATATTCTCTGAAATTTCACCTTAATACCCCTAGCCGTAGTAGTAGTCGCAGTGTAAGTAGCAGTTGTAATAGTAGTAGTACTAGTTGCAGTTATAGTAGCTATAGTAGTAGTAGTAGCACTAGTAGTAGTAGTAGTAGTAGCAGTAGTAGTAGTAGCAGTAATAGTAGTAGTAGTAGTAGTACTAGTAGTAGTAGTAGTAGTAGTAGTAGTAGTAGTAGTAGTAGTAGTAGTAGTAGTAGTAGTAGTATTAGTAATAGTAGTAGTGCTAGCAGTAGTAGTAGTACAATAGTAGTAGTACTAAAAATACGAAAAAAAGGTTGACAAATTTACTTGATCCTTCTACAAAAATAAGTTCGAACAATTGTTTAAAAACAGAGATTATTCAAATAAATTGGTATTCGGCGGTTGAAAATTTGTCTGGTAGGACACTTGACTTGCTGAATAGCACCCTACCTTAACCCCTGAAGTTACCACCAACAGCCTTAACAGGTTCCTTACTTCCATCGTCCAAAGCGTTCCAGTATTGTTTATAAATTACCGACCAATGAGCTTTCCTGTTCTTTACCCTATATTTCACCTTTAGAGATCGAAAAGAAAACCCCGAGACTGACAAAAACAAGCGTCTGCCCTTTTGATGTCCTTTTTTTCTTATGAGTGCCTTCAGTGATTTCGTTTTAAAGCCCTTTTTTGCCATTTTTCATCAGACTACTAAGTCTAAGTAACTTCCCCTTAAAAAAGAAAGATGGAAAGCCTGGTGTTGAAGGTGTTCACCCTATTTCTCCCACTTTTACATTTTCAAAACTGTTCGGAAGATTTCTTGCATACTGGCTAAAGGACAAATCCAACTTTTTACCGACCTAAGGCAATTTGATAAACTCAAATCCACTTCACCTTCTATTACTCTGTTCTTCTTGTCAACATCCTTGGAAAAAAAACAACCTAAAAAGCCAAATACTTGGTTGAATCCAAAAAGTATTTAATCTTGCTAACCACAAGGCGCAATATATTAGTTGAAAAACTTGTCACTGAATTTAATATTAATTCTTCCCTAGTAAATTGATTACCTCCTTATCAAATAGACAGTAAGCTGTTAAATATTTGTACTACTATTCCAATCCTTTTTCTGTCTTAAAGGAAGTACTCCAAGGCGCTCTGCTAGCACCCTCTTTTATCGCTTCAGATTAAAGGTCTGGCCAAGGAATTTCCTGACAGATGGAAATCTGTCGATGTCCTTTCGGTCGTTGAAAATTGCCATAAGAAACTTGCGCAGCACAAATTTTAATTTCAAATCAGTGACGATTTTATTGTACACCTAGTTTGATTCAAGAGTTTTAAAAGGTAGGTGGAATCTTGAATTTACTACTTTTTCTTGTCTCTTTTCAGTAGTTATATTTGAGTATCGTTTGTATTTATTAAATTACAACTTAGTATTGGGTACTATATCATTATCAGAAAATAAGAGGAAGGTAAAGAAAGTGGAGAAGGAATAAAAAATGAAATAAGGAGGTGTTAAGTGAAGGTCAGGGATAAAATTGCTGAAAATCTGGGAGGTTCATCGAGACGGCATAATAGTAAGATGTTGTACAGGCACGTTAATAAATTGAGAGGGAATAGTCAATCTGGACTTGTTCCAGTTTAAGATAGGACGGGGTGGAAATTAGTGAAAAGGAAAGAGTTATAGAGAGATGGACAGAACATTTTGAGAATGTACTAAAAAGTGATAGAGTTACAGGAAAAGATATAGAAAAGAATAAAAAGAATGGGACACTTTGGATGTGAAGGAAGATTAATTTTGCGAGGAAGAGTTAGTGACAGTACCAAAAAGATTAAAAAAATAAGTTCCCAGGTGCTGATTATGCGGTAAATGAGTTTTTGCTTTAGATATGGTGGATACGAAATAAGAGATAAGTTACTGAAGATTATGAATATGATTTTTGTAAAAAGGAATGTGCCTAACGACTTTAGAAAAACTCTAATTAAACCCCTCTATAAGGAAGGTGGTAAGACTGAGTGTGGAAATTATAGAGGCACTAGCTGGGTTTCTGTAGGAAGCAAATTACTTCGCATGGTGATACTTTTTAGACTTAAAGGTGTTGTGGATAAGATTTTAAGAGAGGAATAATGTTGTTTTAGGAAGAGGAGAGAATGCGTCGATCAAATTTTCACTCTTACATTAATAGCTGAGCAGTGCCTGAGTCATCAACCTCTTTCGTCCTCAGTTTCGTACATTATGAGCAAACGTTTGATTCAGCTGATGGAAGAGCGTTAGTACAGTTCCTATCCTTGTGTGGTATATTAGATAAATATATTAAAGTCATGTGCTATATACGAGAATAGCATTTCTGCAGTTAAGGTAGAAAATGATGTCAGTAGTTGGTTTCATATTAAACCAGGAGTTCGGCAGGGTTGCATCCTATCTGCATTCTTATGGATCATTTTGATGGACTTTGTCCTAAGGAGCATAACATATATAATGAGAAAACATGGAATCCCTGTTATTGTACATGTCTCAACTTTTTTGAGAGTTTTCGAGAAAAAACTGCTAGTTTCAGGAGTTCTGCAGAGTTCGGCAGGGAAAAACTGCTAGTTTAAAGGCTTACTTACCCTGGTGACCATGGTTAATCCAACCGTAAATGAAAAAGCACAGGTTCCAATCATAAACCAAAAGCGTCTATTTCCCCGTCGAAGTTGATCGGGGAAAATGTCGACAACAGCAGTTATGAAACCTTCAACAGCGACAAAATGAGAAGCAGTACCCAATAGTAAAACCATGATGAAAAATAAAATAGACCACAGGGCGGGTAGCGGCATCTGAGTTATAGCTTTTGGGTATGCAATGAATATGAGACCAGGACCTGAAATGAGCGAATTATTGAATAAAAAGAAAATTAATTATCACTAGAAAATCAGCCTTACCTGATTTAAAGCTTTTAGATAGGGTAATATACATGAGAATCAGCAACTAAAATAAAGCATTAGAACTAGAATTGGGTGGGATGCACTGAGCTCGAAGGTGATATTGTGGAAACCCATTTCAGCAACAAAATGAGGAGCTGTATTTAATATAAAGCTTACGATGAAAATTAACCAAACCGCAAATTATGAAAAGGCATCTGAACCTGAAGTATAGCAATAAACATTATATCATATCCTTTCACGAAATTAATTAAACTCAAATGTATCTCAAGTGCCTTATGTAATCTATATCTGATCGAAAACCAAAGTATGATTAGTGGTCAGACTGACCAGTGGCCGGTTAGAGCATTTGGGCTATACCTTTTTGTGAATGCCAGAAACATTAGACAAAATACTTAAATAAAATGGTTTAGCTGTAATATCTTAAGCTAGAAGCTGATAATACTTATTTCGGTTATATTCAAAATCCAAGCTTTCAGAATAATAAAATGGAACTCAAGGCTGATTGGTTCATAATTTCTAGGGGTGTAAGTCTAGAAATGGGGCTGTTCGGAAGGAAACATGTTAAGAAAACAATTACTACTGCTAACAACTCACTGCATACCAAAGAGAAAACACAGCTACAAACGCTCCCCCTCAGACCCAATCTATTCAAAGCCTCCCTCTTTACATTCACCCACGAAGTTCCCATGTCCCTTGAATCTTTCCTTACGGCCTCATCCCACCCAAACCGGGGACGACCTGCTTTTTTTAACCCTTGACGGCTGACCGAAAAATAAAATATTCGGCAATCTGTAAATCTTCATCCACAGAACGTTCCGTGACCATCTCGGAATTTCTCTCATTATATCCCCAGAAAGAGGGACAGGACAACACTTTTCGCACAGCCTACTTTTTGTGATACGGTCAATCAGTCGCGTACCCAAAAGTAGGTGTTCTCCCATTACCTTTGCTGTGCTCCTTAAGACAAATTCGATTAAAATTAAAACCGTATAAACGAGGATAGAATGCAACCTGATTAATTCTTCATTTAATACGAAACCAGCTACTAACCTCATTCCCTACCTTAACCGGAGCACCGTTATTCTCTTGCATATCACTAATCACTTTAAAGTATTCGTCTGATATACCATACAAGGATAAGACCTTGACTAAAGCTCTTGTCTCAGCTGAGTCAAACACTTTCTAATAATCTATAAACATGAGGACTAAAGGTGTTTGATGACTAAGGTAATTCTCAATTATTAATCGAAGAGTGATCGACAAAACTTCTCCCCTTCATAAGACAACACTGTTGTTTTCATAAAACATTATATACAGATACAGATACAGACACAGATATTTTATTTATGAAATATATGTAATGCTACAAAATACACCTGCGCACATGCCTGGTGGCATAATTGAGCGCATTAAAAATTACAATGAATTATTAAACAACGTTAACAAATTAAATGAAAAAAACAACGAGCCTCTTGGACAACTGCCAAAATACAAACATGGTAAATAAAACCAAAATCAACCATCAGAGATAAACTTTCCCACCATTCTGTGAAACTGCTGGTAATCAGCGCACTTTCTAATATCCAGAGGAATAGAATTCAACACCTTTGGACCAATATGCCTCAAACTAAATCCTGCTCTAGTTGTTTGCCTAAACTCCTGCGAGAAATTAAACCTGAGTGATTTGGATATGAATGACGCTGCGAATTAAGAGGGAAAATTCCATACAAATCTGATGCTAAATGACCAAAAACGTAATTGTGACATTTCTGGGATATTGCAATGAAATGAAGTTGATGTAAAGAAAAAATTCCAGCTGATCCAAAAAGATGAGTAACAGAAGACCTATTATGAATCTGAAAAAGTATCCTTATCGCTTTATTTTGTAAAATTTGAAGGGGTTTATAGACTGAAGGAAAAGTTGAAGCCCACACAGAAACACAATATACAAGAAAGCTGTGGATCAGAGAAAAGTAAATTGATTTAAGTATATTAATCGGAAAAACATGGTGGAGACGGCACATAATCCCAACATTCCTAGAAATTTTTAACGATAGTTTTAACATGTTCATGGAACGACAAATTTTCATCTATAATTATCCCAAGATATCTAAACTGTTGTACCCTTTTCAATTCCACATTATTTAAATAAAGAGAAAAAGCATGAGAATTCACTGAACCAACTCGTCAAAATAGCATATACTGGCATTTCCTTTCATTTAATTGAAGGAGTCTTCGACAATACCACTCTAAAGTAGTTGATAGAGTACTTCGAGTACTAAAATTTTAGTTTTAGAGTACTAAAATTTATCTGAGTCACTAATATCTCCGTAACTCGGTTCTACAGGGGTATATTCCACAATAACTAATACCCTGCACTATTTAATCATAAAATTATATATAATATATATTAATATTCGTTACTAATAATAGTAAAGAACTTTACTAATAGTAAAGAACTTTACAACCTAAACAAGACTTAGCAGCTTTCTTATTCTTCATGATCCTCACTTACTTACTTACTTTTGACAGGAACCAGACGAAGAACTTTCCTGCCCGGCACCAATAGACTTTGGGATTACGTTCGACAACTACTTCGATCTGTTGGTTGCAGCTTCCCCAGCAATCTTCAGCCAGTCTCTATCCCATCTAAAACCATTCCTTTGGAAGCCTCTCCGTAGCTTAAGATCCTTCTAGAATTTTTGCTAAATATTTTTCATCTGTCCTTCCCGATGTTGTTTCAGGGATGGTACTGGTTCGGAGACAAGGACATCTTTACATATCGTACCTTTATGTTGGCGCAAGCTGTGGTTGAGAAGTTTGAAGCGCTGTCTTTTGATGGTAGAGGATATTTCTTAATTCTGGCCACAGTAGCTTCTAACTTCGCTATTAGAAATTATAGACCATGTGCTAATTAGGAGTTTATACTGAAAGCAGCGGTAATCGAACACGTCCAGAACTCTAGCTTCTACAGCTTTTAGCGGCCATGTCTCGCGGGTATAAAATAGTACAGTTCACATGGATTTCATATAGACTCTGAATTTGGTCTTTTTCAAGATCTCACGTCTGGCCCATAGTGCCTTTTTCAGACTGGTAAAGACTCCCCAAGCCTTTGATATCCGAGCAGAAATGTCTTAACCACCTACACCACCTGGTGTTAAAGTGGATTCAAGGTACTTGATTTCGTTGACGTTTTCAATTGATTTGTCGTCCACGATGATTTGATATGGAGCAGAATGATTGACGGCAATCACTTTAGTCTTGGAAATGTTTATGGTAAGCTCAATGTGTTTTGAAGTCTTGGAGATAAGATCAGTCGTGTCTTATAAGCCGTCGGCAGTGGTTTCCAACAAGGCAACATTGTCTGCAAAATCCAAGTCTGTCAGGGATAGAGGAAAGCCATCCAAATGACCATAGAAAACCTCCCTGTGGTTGGCCAGGGCATTATCATTATCCTTCTTTGTCTATGTACCCCATCCTTCCAGCCCGAGTAAATATATTCTATATAGCCTAATTTCATGTTTACTACTTCTAGGACATGTGTTTCTCTAACTCCTAAAAAGTCCAGTTCGCAGTCAAAATGTCGTTAAAACAGTTATTTTTTAACATTATAACATTTTAAGTTACAATCTCATATTCTTTAAATCGTTGAAATTACTTTGGCCTCAGGAAGAGCAATGGTCCAAGAACCATTGTAGAGTAAGGACTAACACATCTTTTCAAGTCTACATGAAACGTTTAAGGTGGTTTAGAATGCAGAATGCATTAATAATGATTGTAATTAGCACATTTTGACCACGATTCCACTACAATTTACCCTTAAATAATGTACAAATATATAGCACGAATTTCATAATTTTCATTCGTCTTTCCATGTGTCACTCTTGTTTCAACACGTATACTCAAAAATTGAATCAACACTGAAGAAACAAAGAAACGAAAAACATATGGGAAATATACAATTTAAGATATATATTTCCACTTTATGTAGGGGGGAGTTCGGGGTAAAGTATAGTGGAATTGAAGTCAAAATGTGCTAACTAGAATTCTTAACATGTCCCTTCTCAACAGCCCAAATTCTATGTTTGACCTTTCTGGGTTCGATGGGTTCATTCATTCATCACTTTTAAGTGAATAAGTTGCACACTAGCCCGATAACCAGAGGCGTGTTTTTTTTTGGCTGGAATGAATTTACTCAAATATTATTCAATTTAGCGCATTGTAGATGGTGAAAAAGTCTTTGAGCTATTTCGTGGTCTTTTCTCTGTGTTTTTAACCTAATTAATTGTGTTGTTTTTCATCTATATTTCATTATTTTTCTTTCATGTATCTTTTTTCCAATTTCGCTTTTATTTCATAACGAATTATAGATAAACCATTTTTATTATTACTATATGGTCAAAGACAAATATAAGAACGTTGAATGTGTTATGTGTTTGCCTGATACAAAATGATCGGTCTGACATGGAGTTATAGCCAAATAATCTCCAACCGATGGACGAGATTTTGCTTCCGTTTCTGCTTCTTCTGTTTCTTCTTCTTTTTCCACTCAGTTCCCATAAGCTAAAAAAAAACTTGGTCATGCCATTATAGGGCACTAAGACACATCAATGCAACCAGTTTCGAGCTGGAGACAGTGTGTAAAAAAGAATGCCCAAAATTCAGCAAAAAACCAACGCAAATGACCTGGATTTTGTACTCGATTTCATTTTGAGTCTGTTGATAATATAAAACAGCAAGGTATGATACTTATTTTTCGACACTTAGTTGCAGTTTGGGGTCCATGGTTTTGTATAAATTTCCATTAGTACATTTTTTGTGTTTTTTTTAGCGGTTCATTAAGGTTTAGTATGGTAATCTATGATGTGAACTATGCAGTGGCATCGTTGAGTGGGAGGGGGGGGGGTAACCGGGGGGAAGTCCTCCCCCCACTAACTTGGGAAAAAACTATAATTTATTGAGTAGCTCTAAAACTGTTCCTCGTTTTAAGCGTTAAATTTACTCTTTACTTTGAGCAGACATTTTTTTTAACTAATCAATGCTCGGTTTTAACATAAGGGAAACGAGAAAAATAAGGGTCCATTACACTTCATAATATTTCCCACATTAATATTTTTTCCAAATATACTGCCTTTGAAACCTTAACATCGACTATAAATGTGAGCCTACTTAACCCATTAACAGCCGATGTTCCCATTTGGGAACAGACAAGTCTGGATTTTTTTTTCTGATTGTAATGTCAGTAGAAGAGTGAATTTTTGCTCGCCATAGTTTTTCCCGATGGCAAAAGTGTTAGCAGAATTTTTCTCATCTCCAATATTCTAATGTAAGTTTTTTTTTGTATTTTGTCAAAAAAGGTCAATTTTTTTCTGTTTTAGTAAGGCTGGTAAGGGATGTGTTTTAGTCATCAAAAATAAAAAGGATGGTAAAGGACTTTTGGTTTTTAGGTAGCTCTGATCTCATTTTTCATTTCTATGGATCGCAACGACAAAAAACAAATAGTTTTTATAGTACTAGTTAGCGCTACTTCTTTTTGTTCCCAAATGGGAACATTGGTCAGAACCAGTCTACATGCACTGCTGTTCGGCTTTAGAGCATTCATATTTTGTAATTTATAATTTCTGGATGCTGGCTATAGGAATTAAATTGCCGCCATGCAACTTATTTAGTGATTTTTAGGGAATTGCCCTTGGTACGATATCGAAAACACGTTTCTTTCTAGATGAAGAATACAACCTGTCTCTCTGTAAAAGAAGCCCTTGTTGTCTTAAATGAACTTTCTGATGCGGAGAGTGCAGGTGAAAGTATTCAAGTTGCTGTGGTTAGACCCAACCCAGGCCCTGTTGGCGCCTAGGAACAATGGGGTGAGGACGATCTTCAAAACCTGGAGGGTTTGCCACCCAATGTCGCTGGTACTTTGGAAGTCCGAGTAGGAGGTTCAAACAATAGGGAAGATGGAGCTAGTCCTTCTAGTTTAGAGAAAGGCGTTTCTTTAAGCCTGGTGACAAGGAAAAGGGGAAGAAAGCCTGCAAATAAAATCGCATTTCACACAACGCCAGCACTACTTGTTGAACATTTATCTCTGGATCATCGTGCTGTACAAAATGTCTGCTGAGAATAGAATAAAGTGAATTGGAAAAAAATAAGTTTATTTTTCTCACAATTTAGAAATTGGTGTGCATGTATAAGCGGTATCAACCCGTTCTCTTTTTCTACTGTTATCAGTTCCATCATGCTGCACTAGAAGTCCGACCTATGCTTATGAAGGGAATTGTAAACACAAAGACGAAAATCAGTGTAACCCCCCTCCGGAAATGTATACACCCCATACCTAGATTTACGCAACAAAAACTTTTGTGTAATTTTTATAGATTTTTTTTTTGAAAACAAGAATACAAAGGAGAAGATAATTTTCAAATTCCACGAGTCAATTTTCCCATCGAATTGGTATCCCTGGCAATTTTTATGTAATTTAAAGTTTCTGCTGCAATGATGCCAAGAATCGTTCAGATTTTCTGGATATTCTTCGTCAAACAATGCCCAATGGATAAGTTAATAATTCTAACTTTATTTTTCGAATACTTTCAAATTTGAAATATGGTCGCTCTTTAAATGTGGGGAATTTATCCCAATATAAGATTGCACAATCTGTGGTAATACTTTGACATGTCCTGTATCTTTACCTAGATAGTGCCATTGTGCTGCTTATGATTTTTGTTTTGGCTTTATGTGGCCTGATAATATCAATGCTATATATTTATATAAATCGGGGAACCCACAAACAAATCAATTTAATAACAAATCATCAATAATATTTCAATAAATCACGTATATTAAAAGTTGAATACAACGAATTGGTTCTTACAGAGTCAAAATCTGTTCAAAATTACGAGCAAATGAATAACACGATAACCAGGGCTATTACAATAGAGCTTGGTTCGATTATGAGATTGACCGTCCTATGCTGTGCGTGGGGGTAGGTGGAAGCACAGGGGAGATATGTACTGCAGTACTAGTGGTGAATCTGGCTAAAAAAGGCCAAGTGCATATGAAATTCACTTTTGCCCACCGAAAAGCTTGTTTACGCTACACTACTGTCGTCTGCAGCGGCTTATTGCTGACAATTCTAGTAAAAGCCAAGCACCAGTACTTATATTTATGATTATTTAATGTGTGTTTATTGTTTATAATCTATTACGTGGTGTTTTTAAATTCACCAATTAGTGTGTTGGTTAAATACTTACTTTTCTTCACTACCGCTTGAATGGCACCTACATCAATAGCACCCCTTCTTGTCCCACAATTAAAATACTGTAGCTACGCCCCTGGTACAATATCTATATTTGCAAGAACTGGAATTATTTCAATGATTTACTGGGGAGTAAAAGAATAGTAAGAAATTATTACAATTTTAAATTTGTTTATTAAGCTACTTGTTTTACATTTTACCGCTTGTAGTTGTTTACAGCTCTAAATTATGCGTATTTTTGCAGCTTTTGTGTTATCATATTATATCAGCGTGTGTGATCACTTTTTAGATGGCTAGGCTCACGGAGGGAAAAATTACGCTTTGGTGCTTTTTAGACGCAAAATTTCTTTAGATATATTTTTAGATATAAAGTAACATTATACTTTAGATATAAAGTAACAAAGCTAGTTTAAAGCCTCTCCAAAATATAAGTAAATAGATGGTCTATAAATAACAAATTGCCATTGTGATAAAGAACGTAAAAATTCTATAAATAAAAGTTGGTAAATGCAATTTTAAAATTTGCAAATGCAATTTAAAAGTTCAATTATTAAATAATTTTAGTTATCAATAAAATTACGCTCCAATAGCTTTTGCTTTTTAGACGTAAAATTTGTTTAGATATATTTATATATGGGACATCAAATAGCATCGTGCTGTAATAAGACCTAAAATAACCTCGGTAAGCTTATAAAGTAACAAAGCTAGTTTAAAGCCTCTTCTAAATATCTGTAAATAAATGGTTTATAAATGACTTGTGATAATATTGTAAAAAAATTTTAAAACTCAAAAAAGTTGGTAATAACCTCATTCTGATGTCGGTTGGGACAGCAAACAATGTTATAAGGTTCTTAGCCCCGCTGTTCATCGCAGGGATCTCGGTACATCTCATAAAAATTAATCAACCTTGATTCTAGCCTCTTATTTCGTCTACAATAATTGTTTCATTGATAGTCCACATGTTATTTAAATGCAGTTTGAAATTTTAAATAATTTTATTTACTAAAATGAATCTTTTAGAAATCTTTGGCTTTTTTTTCTTTCTCCTTTTTTAATCAATGTTGAGCTTGAAATACAATAAGTTAAGGAAAATAATATCTTGTGAATAATATCTTACGAAATAAGGATAATATGAAGCTAAGGATAATAGCTAACATTAAAAGGAAAACTATAGAAAATTACACTACAGTTTAGAGAAATGTAGGTTCCTTAGAAATAGAAATGAAAGGTAAAACTAAATTTTCATTTATTGGAGAGTATAAGAAAGCAGCTTTTCAAAACTCTTTATTCATTGTAGTGATCTCCTTATATTTTGTCCAAAATTAAGCAGCTTATTCGTATTTTAATAAAAAGTGAAATTTTAATATACCGAAGAAACTAAAGATTAAGCACAATGCTATCTAATCAATGAACAGACAGCATGAATAACGTGCATCCTTGTCCGCTAAGACCCCAATCAAGGCAGGTAGCGCAATAGGAATCTTCCAAAGGTGTAAAATTATTAAATGGCTTCTTTTGAGCTGATTTCAAAGTTTTCCAAGAAGGTATAAACTTTAAAAAGAAAACTCTGCTCCTTTCAATCAAAATAACAAAATTTAAGCTCTCTAATGTTGTGAGTTTCATTAAATCTGAATATCTATATCTCTGGCACAAAATGGGAGCAGTTAAAATGTTTTTCTAAGATTTCTGGGAAAGTAGGAGCCGGCTCCTAGCTTTCAGTCGTTTATTCGGATCTCTTATCATAGCGATACGGCTTATAGAAAAACCACCCAATCCATTCTGATTAGTTTGGCCACATAAACTAAATAAGCTTGCAATGGACGATATAGGGTGATTATTAAAGGGAACGAGGAGCCTTAATATAATTAAAATTACACAAAATTGAGCTGATACCGAGCCAAGTAATGAGTCTAAACCGCACATGATAAAACTTTGCCCACTTGCGGGGCAGGGGGGGTCATAACTGGGACACACGATTGTTACTAATCGTAAGAACTGACATTGCAGAACTGCTCAGATTTTTCTCACCTCTAACCTCGACCCAAAACTGTACATTATCAGCAAGAAAAGTTCCTGTCCTGTTTTATGGAATTATTAGTGCATTCTCTATCTTTTTAATTTTATTCACCCCCTATATCTTATTAAGCTTTATCAAGGCTTACCAAAACTTACCTTACTTACCAAGATTAGACTTACCAAGCTTTTCATGCTTTCTTTTTTCTTCAGAACATGCTAGTGCTTGATGCATTGCATTAGTATAGCTGGCCATATCAATATACTTGTGAAAAATTGTCTATGCCTACCTGATTCAGCTACCTGACTAACATCGACTCCTTGCTCATGAGCCATGAATCCAAGAACACTAAAGATGGCAAGGCCCGAGTAGAGACTAGTGGAGCTGTTCAGTACTGAAATCCAGATGCATTGCTTGAAGAAATTGTTATGATACTTATTGTAAGATCCAAGTGCTATCATAGTACCCAAAGCAACAGCATAGGAGAAAAATATTTGTGTTCCTGCATCAATCCAAACCTAAAAGATAATTTTGAGCAATCCCACGCATGAAGGCAGGGTTGCAACTGCAATTTTTCAATTGCTAAAGAATCTCTTTACAAATTTTTAATCTTTCAAAGTTCTGATCATTGAATACTGTAACATCTAAGTGTTATAACCAAAAGGAACACGATCATCCGTAAATCCAGACCTGGAAATCGATTTCAGCAAGGGTGTACTTGAGGACAGGTTTGTACTGAAGATTTAACGATACTCCCAAAATTTTTCGAACTTTCCAATTTTTCATGTTCCAATCTCAAGATATTTTAAAATTGAAGCACTATTATAGTACCCAAGACATCAGGATGGAAAAAAAGAAGAAAAACATCCGAGTGTTATTGCCATCTAGTGATCTAGGGAAGTAGATCTTGCTGAAAATTTTGATTGTGTTGCCTCATTGATCATACTAACTTTCCAGTTTGTCATATTGAATGTCAGCGGAGGGATCTCACTGATATGTGTTTAACATAATATAGATTACGTAATGCTTCAACAATTATTTACTTATTAGGGGAACACGGGGTGGAACGGGGTAAGGGGCGGAACGGGGTAGGCGATTTTTAGATGACAAGGAAGGTGCTGCGTCAAGCGGCAATAGCTATAACTACTCCAGCTCAGTAGAGCTGAACTGCGGCATCCATATTGGCTTAGGTTCCTTTTGTTGGATGAGATAACCAGTTGTCGTCTAGTTATTGGCTGTTGGATTGCAAATTTTATTGATTTTGTAATCAAGGTAAGGTTAACACGCTTCTTTGAATTGCATCTATAGCTAGTCATACATGTAATACGTTCAATGGGCTTTGTTTTAGTCACCTTATTGTTTCTTTACTTGAAGTTTTTGCGTGGCCATAACGTCCAAATAATAAGGCGTGTTCCTGGGGCGGAACGGGTAGGGCGGAATGGAGAAGGACCCCATTCCGCCCCGCCCTATTTTAATCTGACCAGTCGTTAAAATTGGGTCAGTAACTTTTATTAACAGATGGTCCGTGTGTATAAGAGAAAGACAATCCTGGTCTACTGAGGCGATGAACAATGCTGTTGAAGCGGTTAATTCTGGTTGATGTGACTGCCTGAATTCTTCTACTGAGTTTTACGTTCCCCCAACTACTCTTGAAAGATACGTTAAGAAAAAAAGAAAATCCTGAGTATCTGATTGATAAAACTGCTGGGAAATTTCAAACCGTTTTTACCCAAGAACAGGGACTTGAGCTTCTGACGTACTTAAAAACTATGGAGGCGCGGTTATTTGGTCTGACGATGAAGGACTTACTTACCTTAGCTTACCAATTAGCTCAAAGAAATGACATAGCTCATATATTTCAAAATAAAATAGCTGGTCATGACTCCGTCAACGGATTTTTTAAGAGAAATCCTACTCTGTCTATTCGTAAGCCAGAGTCAACATCTGGTGCAAGAGCTATGGGATTTCTGTGGATAGTTTTTTTTTCACTACTCACTCAATTGGTAGATAAGCACAAACTTACAGCGTCGCAGATATTTAATTGTGATGAAACCGGTGTTTCAGTGAACCCTAAGAACCATTCAAAAATCATTGCTTGTAAGGGTAAACGACAAATTGGTGCAATAACTTCTGCAGAAAGGCGGGAGACCGTAACTTGCCTTATTTGCATGTCTCAAAGTGGATCGTATATGCCCCCGATGTTAGTTTTTCCGAGGAAGAAAATGCAGAAGGAGTTTGAGCTGGGACTACCTCCAGGGAGTTGGGCTGAGGTTCACAGCACTGAATGGATGACCGCTGAGCTATTCTTAGTATGGTTTAAAAAATTTGTAGTATTTTCTAAGGCATCAAAGGACTTTCCGGTTCTTCTCATATTAGACGGACATTCCACCCACGCTATGAACCTAGAGGTCATAGACTAAGCAAGAGATAATGGCGTTTCGTTGCTTTGTTACCCCCGCTTAGTTACAACCGCTTGATGTGTCTTTCATGAAGCCTTTGAGCCTTCACTGCGCTGACGAGCTTCTAAAATGGCTCCGTTGCAATTCAGGGAAATTCATGACGCTGTTTCAAATTTCAACGCTCTTCGGATCAGCGTTTATCCAAAGCGAATCTATGAATACTGCAATTAAGGGGTTTAAAGCAACAGAAATTTGGCCACCTAACCCAGCCATATCCTCTGATTCCGATTTCCTACCAGCTGACACTACTGACATCAAACAAGCTGAACCTTCAACACAAATAGTGATTGAGAAACCTCCAACGACAGAGAAAGAATAAATGGGAAAATCTTCGTCTGGCTCATCTGTTGATAAAGAAAATCCCCTCACTTATAGTTAAAGGGGTGAAGATGTTAAAGTTTCTAGCTCTACCGTTAGTGTTAATGGCGCCCCAGCTAAGAAGGTTCAATTTTATTTGGATGACACGGCTACTCCTGGATGTTCTAAGGTGACAATTGACATGAATGACTCTCCAACTGCATCTATTGCTCCACCTGATAGTTTAATTATAGGACGAATCGAAGGAGGGGGAAGACTGCAGTTATAACTGATTCACCATACAAAAATGAGTTAGAGGATGCTATAAAAGCAAAAAAAGAAAAGGAGATTCCCAAAACAGAAAGAGCACTGAATATACTTTTTAAGAAAGAAAACAAAATTGAAACTTTAAAAACAAAGGGAAAGTGCCTGAATAAGAGTGAAAAAGTGCCAAGAAAAAAAACACAAGAAGATAAAGAAACAACCTAATACTTACGGCAGTGATTCTGACGAGTTTTCCGACTGTGAGGGTTTATATTGTTGTGTGTTTTACTCAAGGTCAACTGAGGTTTGGATTGCCTGTTCCATATGTAAAAAATGGGCTCACAATCCCTGTGCAGGAATTGATAGCGAGAACGATGAAGCTATCTTTGTATCTGAATTTTATAATTCAGAATGAGATTAATTTCATGAAAGAATATGTTTAAACTAGTTTTGTTGGCTTAAGCAAAATGGAAAAAAGCCAAATTATAGTTGTATTTTTCTTAGTCAGATTAATTATTTAATTTAATTAATCATAATCAGGTTAATTTGATGAAAGAATATATTTAAAATAGAGTCGTTCCCTTCATCAAAATAAATCAGTCTTGAAATAGCATTCATTCAGTGAACAAGGAACAAGTTCTCTGGATTTTAAATAAAAGCTGTTTGGCAAGTTTTTATGAACTTATTTTATAATCAGTCAACAAATGAAGGTCACTTATAGCCATATTGTGTGAAACTTGTCTGACTAGTTTTTAGCAAGAAATTAGACGTTAGTAGACGTTTTGTTTTACGGGTAAACGTATTACTCTTTTGGATTAACACATACGTACGGAAAATGGACTTTGATTTTGGACCATCTGACTGTTTAGTGTATTCCCCTGTTCTGAACTTTCTTCAGTATAATTTGGAGAGAGGAGCAGAAGATACAGTTATTTTGAAATCAGCTGTAGACTTTTTTGAGCTGACCGATATTGCGAAAGGGAAGAAATTGCTGCGGGAAAAGCTGTTGATTTCGGAGGCTTGTCCTAAACGTACTGGACCAAATGCTCCAACGAATCACCTGAAGGACATGCTAGAACTGATTCAGAGAATGAAAACTGGGTCCAATCCTATCCTGCTCGTTTTTGTGATAAGTTCTTCCACAGAGGTTCCATCTTTACCTGCAGTAGCCTATTCTAGGCTAACGGCAAAAATTAATAGTCTTCAACAGACTTGGCTGCAAATTAAAGACAAGGTGACTGCTTATGACCTACATTTCCCTGGGTTACCAAGGGACGATGGTGCTCCTATTCCAGTTGAAACGAATAAAGCGACAATCGTTATCACGAAGACACCGCATGATCTTGACAATCCGTCGAAACGAAAAGCTGTGATTGATAAAATTGCCGGAAATGAATGTGTTGAGAATATCCGCGCCTTGGGGGACATAATAATAGTGGATATTGACAGTGTCGTGGCAATTGGCTTTTGCGATTCAGCCCGTTTGGTCTTGAGTGGATTGGATGTGAAGGTTGTGGAAAAGAAGTTTTACGGAATCGCGAAAAGGATTGGCGACTCGTTTGATTTATCTCTGTTCAAAAACTGTTCTGGGGTTATTGAAGCCACCCGGATTGGCAATTTACGGCGTGTCAAGATTGCTTTTAGTGATCAAGGACCTCTTATTTCGGCTCTTAGATTGGGACTAAAAGTTGAATATGAACTGATCCGTGTCTATGAATTTAAGAAAATCCCAAGAAGCTGTAGAAAATGCCAGTCTCCTGAGCATCTAATTGCTAACTGTCCAAGTACCTCCCATAAATGTTCCAGATGCTCCGGTCCTCATGAGTACTGCAAAGAAACCCCTTGTAGGAATCCCATCAAATGTGCAAATTGTGGAGGTGATCATGTGGCATTTAGTTTTCGCTGTCCCCGTCTCCAAGCTCTTGTTAAGAATGTTACTGGCCGCCAACATAAATGAACTGTCACAGAATCTCTGTGTGTTCGTTTAACATTAACGGGACTAAAGATAAAGTGCCAAGCCTGGAAGAAAAATTGAGCGGTCTTGATGTCCTTTTCCTGCAGGAGCATTTGCTTCCTGTCTGTAGCGTGAAGTTTTTGCGAAGGAATCGTGATCACACTGTGTTTAGTACCAACGCTAGACAGACTCGGGGTACCCTTCTGGTGGTCTCGCGTGTTATATCAGACGGACTCTTGCAGATTTATTCCCGGTGTGCTACCACTCATCTGAGCACTTTCTAGCGGCAAGACTTGGTGACACTGTCCTAATATTTTCTTACCTGCCGCATGATAAAAAGTCGGTACAGTCGTTCTCGAGCTTTGCCAAGTCTTGTGATAAGCTACAGGTCTAATTAGTGGCATCCAATCTCTTGGCTACCCATGGCTTCTTGCCGGTGATCTGAATTGCAACATTCACCTACAACAGCTTCTCATATATCCATAATAGTGGTGCAGTTTCTGATTTAGACCATTGTGTGTGTTCCCCACTTCTTCATTTCTCTGATGTTCATGTCGACGATGAGGAGAGAGACTTTGATCAGCTCCTTCTTATTTTTGATCCATCTATTAGCTCTACAATCAGCTTCAGTGCTCCTCCTAAGCCTCAAAAATGGACTTGCAAACGTGATTGGGGTAATGCAAATTAGTCACGCTATCTTTCGACTCTCGCTTTGCTGCTATCCAATATATCTGCGCCTTTTCATCTTCTTGGTGCCCGTTATTTTGTCAATGATGTCCGTGGTCAGCTAAATGCTTACTATAGAAATATATTCTCTTCAATTTAACAAGCTGAAGCAATTGCTGTTCCGTTTATTCGCGTGCAACTTAACACCCGCAAGACTTTTTGGAAGCGTGATCCGGAACTTAAGAAAGTTAAGAACCAAGCCAAGTTTTTGTTAAAGTTGTGGATTGCTTGCGATAGACCTTCTAGTGGGCATGTTTTTAGCATCAAGCAGAAAACAAAATCGTCTTATAAGCGTCATCTTCGTGCAGTTCGGTTTTCGGGTGCTGAATTCCGGTCTAACCCGGGAAAATTGTGCTGAATGCGTCAAAACTCGAAGATTCTTTCTCCAGTTATATTATTTCAAGATTGTCGCTGATTAATCACTATACACGCTTCTTTTCCGGGATTAATTATGCTGTTCATAGCTGTTTTTCTGCTTTACTGGCAAAGGTTCTTCCTAATAGGGTGAGCCAAAGACATATTATTCCTGTTGAAAAATCTAATATTGTGAAATCTCTTCAACAGTTGAAGTCAAAGGCTTGTGACCTTGATAGTATTTGTGCGGCTCATCTTGATCCGCGTTCTACTGAACTTGTATTACATCTCCAGTTATTATTTCAAATGTGCCTTTCTAGGTCTGTTGTCCCTGATTCGTTTTTATGTGGAAGCGTTACATCTATACTGAAAAAAGGAAAAGATCTACATTCATGTAATTCGTGTAGGCCGATTACTGTCGCCTGTACTCTAAGTAAATTATTTGAGTATGTATTGCTTCCACACATTGCTGAATTTGCAAATTATGAGGCCAACGAGTTTGGATTCAGGTCAGGTTTGAGTTGTCAACATGCTCACCGCGTTTTAGCGCAGCTTATTAAGGAAGCCACTCGAAATAGTTATAGTCTTAATTTTTGTACCCTTGATATATCTAAAGCATTCGATAGTATTTGCCATGCCCAAGCTTTCTATGCTCTTAGTCAACTCGGTGTGAATGCGTCTGTGATTCTTGTTCTAAAGTTTTGGTATTCAAATTCATATCTAAGATTAAAGTCAAGAAGTGGGGATTTCTTCGGACATAAACCAGTTAAGTGTGGACTTAGGCAGGGGGGAGTTCTCTCTCCCCATATCTTTATTGCTTCTATTGAAAATGTTTTGTCTGGTATACGTAGTTCTTGCCTTACGGGATTCACAGACGTATCATATTTAGCTTATGCTGACGACTTGCTTCTTATAAGCCGAACTGACTTTGGTTTAGCGCGTTCTGTCCGATCCGTCGCCGCTGCATTTGCAAGCATTGGGTTATTCCTTAGTGTTGATAAATGTAAATATCTTATTTTTAATGGGATTACTTCGTCTCACCCTTTGGATTGCAGCTTTTTTTCTATACCTCAAGTCAACTCTTTTCGATGACTCGGGATCTCTGTCTGCAATTCAGTAAGTTCTTTTCGGTTTCAGACAATTCGCGATGTTAAGAATAAGCTTAAACTGGGATATTCTAAAATTGTTGGAAATCGTGGACATTTCCGGAGACAAGCGCTAACAAAGCTGTACTTGAGTTTTTGCGACCATTCCGTGTTATTTTACTCTGGTGTATACGAGCTGTACATGCTCGTACATGCAGTACATGTAGAAGCATGGAGAAGCAGTACATGCTTCTGAATAAAGGTGACCTAAAAAGGGCCAAGACGGATTACTATCGCTATTGCAAGTTTTTACTTTATTTACCGCGATCATTCCGGAACCGGAAGTTAATCAGTCAGTATCAGGCAACAGATATTGTTCTTTTAGCGGAAAAATTAAATTCGAAATTAATTGACGAGGCACCAATCCGTCTTGGTCCTAACCATCGTCTTATCCGCCTGTTTAGCTAATTTGTTGTTTCTTTTTTGTGTATTTTTTGCTTATTTGTAGTTTTTTGTTTTCTTTTTATTTATTTTACTTTCAGTGCTGTGTGTCTTTATTTTTCTTTTTTTTTCTCTTTACTTCACTTTTTATCACATTGTTTGTGCAGTGGGTTATAAATAAATTATTTTTTTTATTATTAAATAAAAAGCCAAATAATAGTTTTACTTAGTTAGATATACTGTTTTAACTACCAGCCTGTTCTGCCCCGGATACGGGACAGAACGGGGTACTTGACATTCTTTATATTTTAATTAAATAAATAATAATTGTGTTCACTTCTTACAATATGAGTGTGAAACTTTGTTTATAACAATATAAGGTACTTTTATGAAATTTTGTAGCCTCTTATGCTGACTCCTTCTAATTAATAAAAATCACTTTAAACTTAGTACCCCGTTCCACATCGTGTTCCCCTACTTATTTAGTATTATTTATTGCTAACATTGCATATTAATGTACTCATTAACTTATTTCAAATTAATCGTGATGGTAGATGGTAGAGATGATTTTTTCTTGGTAAAAATTTGATCAAGTTCGTAATTTCTTTAGTCTTACGAGTCTATAATTTTAATCTTTAACCTTGTAAGATTTTAATACAGATCATTTTATTTTTTTGGAATTATAAATAGTAAAAGAGACCTTCAAGAAGAAGCAGAAAATGTTCAGAATTAAAAGTTTTTTTTCGACTCGTAAAAATGTATAAGCAAATATGTATAACGTATAAACATATGCAAATGTACAAATAAACGAATTTTTGATGCGTTTTTAAAAGTTTGTTGTAACCCCCACGTGAAAAAAAACCCCTCCCCGCCCCCCAAAAAAGAGACCTCCAAGAAGAAGCAGAAAATGTTCAAAATTACGAATTTTTTAATTTCGTAGTTTGTAATCTCTGTTTCAGTGAGACCTCCAGGAAGAAGTAGAAAATTACAGATCACATTGAAAATTGTGCTGTACCCTATACGCAAAAAAATGCAAAGGAAACAATTTATCGAAACCGGATAATTTGCTTATTTTTTTGTCTCTATATACAATATAAAAACTTGATACACTTTAAAAAACGATCAGAAATCAAATAAAAAAAAAATAGTTTTTTTTAAATGAAAGTAAGGAGCAACATTAAAACTTAAAACAAACAGAAATTATTACGTATATGAGCGGTTCGCTCCCTAGTCAATGCCTCGCTCTTCACGCTAAAGTTTTTTTTAGTACTTTCAAAAGAGCTATCTATTCTAATTAAACACTCTTTGTGATTCCAGGGTTTGTGATTTGAACAAAAGTCGAACTTTAGCGTGAAGAGCGAGGTATTGACTAGGGGACAAACCCCCTCATATACGTAATAACATATACGTAATAGAAGGACAATAAAAAAAAGCGATACGGCTCAATAGTAATCGAAACTTTAAATAACGGAATTTTGATGTCAATAAATATACCAAAAGAATGGGTTTATAATGCTGATTCAGCATTATGATGAAAAAAACTTCTTATTTTCCCAATTAAACGAAGATAGTGTTTCAGAAGTCATTTGTAAAGAATTGGTAGAAAATTCATAAGTTATGTATATGTATTACTAATAGAAACGTTCGTAAATAAAATTAAAAGTTCTAGTGCCCTTTTTAAGGAATCAAAAAAATGGAGGGCCACTAGGCACCCTCCACCGTCCTTTTTTTTCAAGTACCATAAAAAATTTGAGAAAGCCATTTAGCCAAAAAAAAGTAAAATTAATGTGCATATTTCGTTTTAATTATTTATATACGGTTAGCTAATTTCAGAACCTGCATTAATTCAAAAAGTTTCAGAAATTAAATTAAGAACCAAGTTTTTTTAACAGACAATAAGGAGCGACATTAAAAATTTTAATGAACAGAAATTATTCCGTATATGAAGGGGCTGCCTCCTCCTCAACACCTCGCTCTTTACGCTAAAATTGAAATTTTCTCCTAATTCTTTAAGAACAACTCCTGAAACACAATATTTGTTTAATTGGAACAATGAGAAGCTTTTTTCAAAAGTACTAAGGAACTTTAGCGTAAAGAGCGAGGTGTTGAGGAGGAGGCTACCCCCTTCAAATATTTACGGGATAATTTCTATTCGTTTTAAGTTTTAATGTCGCTCCTCGTTTTTTTTTATTTAATTTTATAGAAGATCGAATGGGTAAGGGTTTATACGACACGTTTTGGCCTTTGCTGACATTAAACCAAAAAAAAAAACAAGTTTTTCCCACTGAAAGTAAGGAGCAACATTAAAATTTAAAATGAACAGAAATTATTACGTATATGAGGCGGTTCTCCCCCTAGTCAATACCTTGCTCTTTACGCTAAAGTTCGAATTTTGTTTGAATCACAAAATTCTGAATCACAAAGGCCGTTTAATTAGAATAGATATCTCTTTTGAAAGTACTAAAAAAATTTAGCGTAAAGAGCGAGGTATTGACTAGGGGGTGACTCCCTCACATGCGTAATAATTTTTTTGTTTTAAGTTTTAATGTTGCTCCTTACTTTCAGTTGAAAAAACATGTTTTTTTTATTTGATTTCTGATCGATTTTTAAATAATGCTGGGAAATCCGGCGCCCCCTTCATAGAAATGTCCCTCCCCCAAGGAAACATCATCCATGGAAAGATCCTCCCACGTAATCTCCTCCTCCGACCCCTCACCCGGAAAAAATCACTCCTGAAAACGTCTGTATACTTCTTAATAACCAATACTATATATAAACAACGGGCAAAGTTCATAACTTACAGCCCTTTCCCCGGGAGCTGTAGGGCTCTAAGTCATCCTCAAGCAGATATTAATTAAATTTTAGACTATGCTGAACGAAATGGCTATCTCAAAATTTTGATTGGGTGACATTGGGAAAAAATAAGCGAGGGACGGGGCCAAGTTACCCTCCAATTTTTTTGTTCACTTAAAAAGAGCATTATAAATTTTAATTTCCGTTCGAATGAGCCCTCTCACGATATTCTAAGACTACTAGATTGATACGATGACCCCTGGAAAAAACAACAACAAATAAACACGCTTCCGTGATTTTTCTTCTGGCAAAAAAATACAAAATTCCACATTTTTACAAATTGGAGCTTGAAACGTCTGCAATAGGGTTTTCTGTTACGCTGAATCTGATGATTTGATTTTCATTAAGATTCTATGACTTTTAGGGGGTCCACCTTTTTTTCAAAAATACGGCAAATATTTTAGGCTCGTAACTTATGATGGGTTAGACTAAATTTGATGAAACTTATATATTTGAAATCAGCATAAAACATTCTTTTGATGTATTCACTGTTACCAAAATTCCGTTTTTTAGAGTTTCGGTCACTATTGAGCCGGGTCCCTCCTTACTTACAGTTCGTTACCACGAACTGTTTGATTGAAACAAGGACTAATGCTAATCTCTTATAATATAATAACAACTTGTATAAAAATTTTCCGTTAAACCAGATACTATAAAATATTTATTATTGATCAAACAGGTGTGGCCATGGGACTCATTTTTATGGCCATGGGACTCATTTTTATGGCCATGTGGCCATGGGACTCATTCTAACACTACAGAATCCCGAAAATTCACGTAAATTTCAATAAAATGTTCATGGTCGCTATTTATTACCACCTCCTGGATCATAGGCAGCGCGCTAGCGCTGCCTAAGTAAAGAACGATGTGGGCACAATGTGTTTTTTTCCTCTATACCCGGGCACTTCGTATCGAAGGAGTTGTCCTAGAAACTTTGAAAAGGGTTCATTCGTTTGGAAATTGGAGTGGCTAGTGCCCTTTTTACAGTCGAAAGTGATTGGAGAGAAACTAGCCCCCCCCCCCACACCAATCATTCCCCCAAACACATTCAATCAAAATTTTGAGATAGCAATTTTGTTCAGCGTAGTTGATTTCCAGATAGAAAATATGTTTTTGAGGAGGACGCTCCCCCACAACCCTCTGGGTAAGGGTTTTAATTTGTGCCCTGAGGGCATATAAAAACGATGTTGGCACAATGTACTATTTATTATTTCTTCCTTTAGAGCAGGGCACTTCGTATGGAAGGGGCTGTCCTAGAAACTTCAAAAGGGGCTCATTCGATTGGAAACTGAGAGTTCTATTGCCCTTTTTAATAGTCGAAAGTGATTGGAGGGTAACTAGCCCCCTCACCCCCAAACACATCCAATCAAAATTTTGAGATAGCCATTCGGCTCAGCGTAGTTGAACAAAATGGTAGTTTCCAGATAGAAAATATGTTTTTGAGGAGGACACTCCCCGACAACCGTCACGGCAAGGGTTTTAAGTTATGCCTGGGGGCAGATAAGGTTTTTATAGACAATGCTGTTGTAGAAACAACGAAACTTGCCCATTTGATCGGAAATTTAAAGGTATAATGATTATTATATTATTCAAAAGTGACAGGAGGAAACCAAGCCCCCCCCCACGCCCATTATTCTCCTAAACACATCCAATAAAAATTTTGAGATAGCCATTTTGTTCAGCGTAATTGATTTCCAGATAGAAAATATGTTTTTGAGGAGGACACTCCCCCAAAACCGTCAGGGCAAGGGTTTTAAGTTAAGGCCTGGGGGCGTATAAGGTTTTTATAGAAGGCGTTGTCGTAGAAACTTCAAAAAGGCTCATTCGATTGGAAATTCAAACGGCTAGTGTCCTTTTTAACAGTCGAAAGTGATTGGAGGGTGACTAGTCCCCTCCCACGCCCATCATTTCCCCACACATCCAATCAAAATTTTGAGATAGCCATTTTGTTCAGCGTAGTTAATTTCCAGATAGAAAATACGTTTTTGAGGAGGGCACTCCCCCAGAGCCCTCAGGGCAAGGGTTTTAAGTTATGCCCTGGGGGCATATAAGGTTTTTAAAGAAGGCATTGTCGTAGAAACTTCAAAAAAAGCTCATTCGATTGGAAATTCAAAGGGCTGGTGCCCTTTGAATTAATTTGAAAATTAAAATTTGAAAAAGGGATAGCCATTTTGTTCAGCGTAGTTGATTTCCAGATAGGAAATATGTTTTTGAGGAGGACACTCCCCCAAAACCCTCAGGGCAAGGATTATATGTTATGCCCTGGGGGCATATAAGGTTTTTATTGAAATCTTTGTCGTGGAAACTTGAAAACGGGTTTATTCAATTTGAAATTCAAACAACAAGTACACTTTTTAATAGTCGAAAGTGATTTGAGGGCAACTAACCCTTCTCACGCCCACCTTTTCCCAAAAACATCCATTCAAAATTTTTAGATAGCAAATTTATTCAACGTAGTTGAAAGTTTTGGAAATTAGGTCTTTAAGGATTACAACCCCTCTCCCCACAGCCCACAGGGCAAGGGTTGTAAGCTATGCCCTGGGGCATAGTTTTTAATGAAAGGCAACTAGCCCCCCTCCCCACACCCATCATTCCCCCAAACACATCCAATCAAAATTTTGAGATAGCCATTTGGTTCAGCGTAGTTGAACAAAATGGTAGTTTCCAGATAGAAAATATGTTTTTGAGGAGGACACTCCCCGACAACCGTCACGGCAAGGGTTTTAAGTTATGCCCTGGGACATATAAGGTTTTTATAGAAGGCGTTGTCGTAGAAACTTCAAAACAGGCTCATTCGATTGGAAATTCGAAGGGATAGTACCCTTTTTATTAGTCGAAAGTTATTGGAGGGAAACTAGCTCCCCCATGCCCATCATTCCCCCAAACAAATCCAATAAAAATTTCGAGATAGCCCTTTTGTTCAGCGTAGTTAATTTCCACATAGAAAATATGTTTTTGAGGAGGACACTCCCCCACGACCGTCAGGGCAAGGGTTTTAAGTTACGCCCTGGGGGCGTATAAGGTTTTTATAGAAGGCGTTGTCGTAGAAACTTCAAAAAGGCTCATTCGATAGGAAATTCAAACGGCTAGTGCCCTTTTTAATAGTCGAAAGTGATTGGAGGGCGACTAGTCCCCTCCCACGCCCATCCTTTCCCCACACATCCTATCAAAATTTTGAGATAGCCATTTTGTTCAGCGTAGTTGATTTCGATATATGAAATATATTTTTGAGGAGGACACTCCCCTTAAGCCCTCAGGACAAGGGTTATAAGTTATGCCCTGGGGGCATATAAGTTCTTTATTTAATTCATTGTCGTGGAAACTTGAAAAACAGCTCATTCGATTTGAAATTCAAAGAGCTAGTACCCTTTTTAATAGTCGAAAGTGATTTGAGGGCAACTAAACCCCCTCTCACGCCCACCTTTTCTCAAAACACATCCATTCAAAATTTTTAGATAGCAAATTTATTCAACGTAGTAGAAAGTTTTGGAAATTAGGTCTTTAAGGATTACAACCCCTCTCCCCACAGCCCACAGGGCAAGGGTTGTAAGCTATGCCCTGGGGCATAGTTTTTAATGAAAGGCAACTAGCCCCCCTCCCCACACCCATCATTCCCCCAAACACATCCAATCAAAATTTTGATATAGCAATTTTGTTCAGCGTAGGTGATATCCAGATAGAAAATATGTTTTTGAGCAGGACACTCCCCCACAACCCTCAGGGCAAGGGTTTTAAGTTATGCCCTGGGGGCATATAAGGTTTTTATAGAAGGCGTTGTTGTAGAAACTTTAAAAAAGGCTCATTCGATTGGAAATTCAAAGGGCTAATGCCCTTTTTAATAGTCGAAAGTGATTGGAGGGCACCTAGCCCCCCCCCCCCTCCAAGACCCATCATTCCCCCAAACACATCCAATCAAAATTTTGAAATAGCCATTTTGTTCAGCGTAGGCTAGTTGATTTCCAAATAGAAAATATTTTTATGAGGAGGACACTCCCCCACAACCCTCAGGGCAAGGGTTTTAAGTTATTCCCTGGGGGCATATAAGGCTTTTATAGAAGGCGATGTCGTAGAAACTTCAAAAGGGGCACATTTGATTGGAAATTCAAAGGGCTGGTGCCCTTTTTAATAGTCAAAAGTGATTGGAGTGCAACTAGCCTCCCCCCCACGCCCATCAATTCCCCAAACACATCCAATCAAAATTATGAGATAGACATTTTGTTCAGCGTAGTTGATTTTCAGGTAGAAAATATGTTTTTGAGGAGGACACTCCCCCACAACCCTCAGTGCAAGGGTTTTAAGTTATGCCCTGGGACATATCAGGTTTTATAGTAGGCGTTGTCGTAGAAACTTCAAAAAAGGCCCATTCGGTTGAAAATTCAAACGGCTAGTGCCTTTTTAATAGTCGAAAGTAATTGTAGGGCAACTCGCCCCCCCCCCCACGCCCATAACTCCCCCAAACACATCCAATCAAAATTTTTAGATAGCCATTTTGTTCAGCGTAGTTTATTCCCAGATAGAAAATATGTTTTTGAGGAGGGCACTCCCCCACAACCCTTAGGGCAGGGGTTTAAGTTATGCCCTGGGGGCATATAAGGTTTTTATAGAAGACGTTGTCGTAAAAACTTCAAAAAAAACTCATTCAGTTGGAAATTCAAAGGGCTAGTGCCCTTTTTAATAGTCGAAAGTGATTGGAGGGTAACTAGCCCCCCCCCCGCCCATCATAGGATGTGGAAAAATACAAATGAATGTGCATTGTCAGTTTAATATACATATACTGATATTTAGTAATCAAAGTGTTAATATTGTTTGATTTATTAAAGTTATAAAAGTAAAAACCCTTATATTTTTTTCAGTACAGTGCAGATTTTGTTCTGGCTTTGGGAAGGCATAGGGGTTTTGCGCCCAATGTTAATTTTTGCTCGTTTTGAGTTTGACTCGGTTATTTATTGTAATTTCTGTTCGTTTTGGGTTTCATGTATTAATTGATGCTAAATTGTGGTAGTTTCACGCTTGGTAGATTATTTGATTTTATTTTTGCTCATTTTTTGTTTAATGGAGTTCTTCACTTTTCTTTGAAAAACTTATTTTGCGTAGAAAGTTTTTTTGATTAATCCCTTGAAAAAGCGAACAAAAAATACACTTTCATGCTAACTGATACGGAGAATAAGCATACCTGTGTCTCAAAAATTCTGCTAAAGTCCGGTTTGAGATAGAAAACAAGACCTTTTGATGCTCCTTCCAAGGTAAGGCCTCGTATTAGTAGAATGGTAAGCATCAAATATGGAAAAGTTGCTGTAAAAATAAAAATAGACGTTAATATTGTAGCAGAAGCTTCGTTGAGCTAAAACTGTAGGAACTGTTATTGCGTTAAAAATGTTACAAGTTATATTATAAGCATTAGTGAGTGAAATGGTAACAGAAGATATTTGCGTTAAAAGGCTAGAAAAGGCATTATGTTAAAAACCTTAAAGGTAAAACGGTAAAAAACGGTATAAAAAAGGTAAAAACTGCTATAAAAGATATAGCACTTAATGTTCTAAAAATATGGCCAAATAAAAAAATATGGCTCGTAAAATCTTACAAATTTTAAAAGCATAATGGTAAGTAAAATAGTGGTAGAAGTTCAATTGCTGTAAATGGTAAGAAGTGTTATGCGTTAAGGATGTTAAAAGTAAAATGATACGGATCAAAACATGGAAAAATTTATGTAGCAAACATGGCTTTTAAGCCATAGCTTAGGCAAACATGGCTTTAGCAAACATGGCTTTTAAGGTTCTAGCAGATACTTCGTTGCTTTAAAATAGTAAGAAACACTTTTTGTAAAAAAAAAAAGGTTAGAAGCATCAAACACTTTGTGGTGACGAACTGTAAGTAAGGAACAACTCGACCCAATAGTAACCGAAACTCTACAAAAAGGAAACAACAATTTTAATAGCAATTAATACATTAAAAGAACTGGCTTTTTAAGTTGATCTAAATATATAACATTCATTAAGTTTAATGTTGTTCATCAAAGCCTACGTGCCTGAGAAAACTTGTCTGTTTTTCTGAAAAAGAGGAGATACACTCTCAAAAGTCAAAGGATCTTGATGAAAATCATTAAGATTCTGCAAATCAGAGAACTCAAAGGTTTGCAAAGGTTTGCAAAGATTTCAAGCTGCTATCTATAAGAATATGGAATTGTTTTTTTGTTTTGTTTTTTTTGCCAGAAGTATTTTTTTCCAGGGGTAAATTGCATCGAACCAGTGGTCCAATATGACAAGGAGAGGGCTCAATCGGACGGAAATTAAAAGTTCTAGTGCCATTTTTAAGTGACCAAAAAAGATTTAAGGGCAACCAACTTCCCTTACACGTTCCCTTTTCCCTAAAAAACATCTGAAAAAAATTTTAAGATATTTATTTGGTTCAGCATCTTATTTGGTTTTTACAGACAATCTGAAGCTCAGGCCGGATGGATAGATATGACGGGAAATTTGTAAATGATGTGTATAATTCCAAGCTCAATAAGGAAGGTTTTCGCTCGTACTTGGGCTAGAGTCTATAGGGTACAAGCCGAGGCGGGGTTTTATAATTTTGTCACAGAGGACCATCTGATATTCTTTCTAACAATTTCGTATCTTTGAGCGTTCAAGCGGAAAGTTGTTTTCGAATTGGTATTAGACTAAAATATAAAAGTGCTTCAGATACTAGACTATTCTCTGGTCCCATTACCAAAATATTTCCTTAGAATAATAAATAAAAATCTATGAATCTAAAAAGGAGCGTTTTCTACAGGTCTACGCCCGGTGCCATTCCTGTTTGTGATCCCGGTTGAGATTGTTATTTTCTTCCCTGTGGTTGGGACTGAGTTCAAAAAGTGTTTATCAGCTCTGCCCCTTTAAACTTAAGCATGTCCCCCTTTGCTAAGAAAATTGTAGCTTATCCTTTACTCCTTTCTTATGAGTTATATTAGAAAGTTAGTATGTGCCAAAAAAAGGAGAATAATATTTTTTGAAGCTGATCAATAACCCTAGAGGAGCTGAAAAGGTTATATGACAACAGTTTCTTGTTCAAAATTAAGTCATAAATACTCAGTTCCAAAAATGTTGAGGTACCTTATCGATGTAGATTCAGAAATTGAACATGCACAAACAAGCCAAGTCCTGATTTAAAGACACATATTAGGAACGTGGCCTCCCCTACGGCTACCACGGAGAATTTCACAATTCACAAGAACCCCGTGGTCTTACGTTTAATATTTATACTCATCCCAAAATCTAAAGTTCAAGATTAAAATCGTACGGTCCTTGGGAAAATGCATTGATAGCTGGTCCAACCCCCCCCCCCCCAAATATTTTGTTTGTAATAGAGTCACTTGAAAATTTTCAAAGTGTATCATTGGAATTACGGTATCAGTCTGTGACCCTTCCAGTCCTTAACCTCCCTCTATCGCAACCAATTTGTTTGCAGAAAGGCTGGCCTGTTTCATCGTTTTTACAACAGAATAATGCAAGGATTTTTAGTCTACAGTATTTCATTGGAGGCCTTAAATGGGTCAAACCTCTATCCTCAAACCAGTATCCAAAACTTTTCTGTTGCTGTTGACTTTTCAGCATAAAGTTAGGTATACTGCAATTTGTTTGAAATCACACAGTTAGGGAGTAACACAAAGATTTTTCAATTGGCATAATTGGAGAATCAGAGTGAGTCAAAAACCCCCTAATAACATCTGTTTCCTAGATTTTCATAACAACAGTAGGCGTGTATCTTGTTTGAAACGGAATCGGGCAAGCGAATTGACCAACGGTAGCTACTGTACTTCAGTTCAGTTCAGCTTAGTTCAGTTCATTTCATTTAACATCAAAAATACATTTAACCAATATTCTTATACCTGCCCCAAGAAAGATACAAAAAAGCACTTGCGACTGGGCGGGTACACACAGCTCGTCTACTAACTAATAATTTAATATAAACAAAGGAACAACAAATAATAATTATAAAAAAAAACTATGAGCCTTGAACTAACAAATATTTTTTTTAATTTATTTTTAAATAAACCCAGGTGCTTAGCCACCCGAATGCTCTCAGGAACAGAGTTCCACGCATTAGGTCCGGAAAATCTAGTATGGAAGCCGGGCCTGGTACCACTTCTATTCGGAACAACGAAGTTACTAGCATGCCGAGTTTCGTAATCGTGTAAAGACCTATTGTCACAAAAATAATCCCAAAAAACCTCAGGACTAATATTGTTCCAGCATTGATAGGCAAAAATTCCTATTTGGTAGTCCCGTAGTTGTCCCACATTCAACACTTGCAACTTATTGAAGCAAGTTGAAGTGTTATGTATACCTTCAACATACCCACTAATAAGACACATGGCTTTATTTTGAAGAGTCTGAACACGTTTAAAATTCACATAAAAATTACTTGCCCATAACATACTGCCATAAGAAGCATATGGATGAATCAAAGCATAGTATAAAAGCAATAAAATCTTTGGGGTAAAAAATTTTTAAAACGACGAATCACTTCAAGGCCATGTGTAATCTTTGTTGCGACAACATCACTGTGGAGTTTCCACGAAAAATTACAATCAATATAAAAACCTGAGTAGCGAATTTCTTGAACTTTAACTACATGCTTATTAATAAATAGAATTCTAACATCAATATCACTGGGCTTGCCTACTCTAGAATGTACAATAAGATTAATCTTAATAATATTTACTGATAACAAACTCAAACTAGTAAAGACATGGAAATTTCCCAGAACACAATTCAGTTTCGACACAAGACTATCCAAACAATTAATAGAAAAAGTAACAGCAGTGTCATCAGCAAATGACGTCAAGCAACAATCTGGAAGATAAAACCTCATACTATCCACATAAACCAGATACAGAAGCGGGCCAAGGACCTATCCCTGTGGCACACGACACGACACCTGATAAGGGGAAGAAAAAACATCATCAATCACCACTTTAATAGACCTCCCACACAAATAACTTTCAAACCACTTCAAATTCACTCATTTAATACCTAAGCATTCTAATCTTTACAATAAAATTTTAAAATCTACCGTGTCAAATGTTTTCCTAAAATCAAAAAATACTGTTAGAGGGATTTCACCATGTCCAAACAATTGATTACAAAATCAGCAAGATGAATGGCAGCATGACTAGTGGAATGACCTTTTCGAAACCGGAATTTGGTGTCAATGAGTAGGCTATGCTTCATGCGATGGTCATATAGATGGCGATGAATCACTTTTTCCAAAATTTTTGACAATAAAGGCAGTATCGATATTGGTCTCCAGTTTGCGGCATCTGACCTGGCACCCCCTTTGTAAAGCGGGATAATTTTAGTTTGCTTCAACGCTTCTGGAAAGGTCCCCGTTTCTATAGATAAGTTGATAACATTGAGAGTACATGGTAGTATGTACATTAAAACAGCTTTAAAGTTCTCAGATTCACCTCATGTATCCCAGCAGAATTTGATTTTATATTTTTCACTATTTTAATAACTTCATCACTTGTGCACTTTTTTCAAACTGAAATTCAACATTATCTCCACGAGAAATGAAACTCAGAGAGGAAAGAAAATAACAAGACGAAAAATAAAATAAAAAAGGTGAAAAAACGAGGATTTTGTCAGCCAGTGGAAAACCATGAAGAAGAAGAAACAAGAAAATGTTTCGACAAGGACCTCCGCCAAGTCGTCCTTAGTGCCAAAAAAGAAAAAGAAAAAAAAGAAAAGAAAATCTAACCTTTCGAAGTTTACCCGACAAAGACAGCAACAGACACTCAAGACATTTATCTCCACGAGAGTCCACGAATTCCTCGTTAAGAAAACTTTCCCTGTCAAACCTTACACTATCTTGAACAGACGAGCCAACCTGAGAATAAAATATATTCTCAGTCTAGTTGGACTTCACATAATCTAATTAAATAAAATCTATACTCTGTTCGTTTCATCTTCGATTAAATTATTTATTTCAATTTCTAATTCTTTTAGGCCTGGTTCCTTCATTGGCAGCCTAGTAATGCCTATTTGCTTTTAGTTTTATTTCTTAAAGCCAAAAACTCAAGCTATTATATTGCTCTATAATTCCCATTGCAAGTATTTTGATAGTTTTGATGCCAAGACTTCAAATCCATAAATAAATTATTTAATCTGGGGATGGAAGGGGGTAGGATGGTACAAACCTGTCTCCCTATAGGCATGGTAGATATTGCAAGCCTTAGCAGGTGGGTTTGGGTCTATTAAACCCGACATACTTTTTCCTTTGATCCCTCCTCAGGGTGTTTTATAAGACAGCCTTATAAATTCAGTATATGAAAGACAAAACAAGGAGTTGATGACTATTGTTAATTGAATTCGTATGGCTATTGTATACCTAGGTATACAATAGCCGTAGAAGCCTATGAGGAGGTGTCACATAATATATCCATTTTATATCAATTTTATATTTCGCACGGCTGGTTCTGTTATTACAGCAGTGGTTGGAAATAGATCCAAGAATGATGTTCCATATTGCAAATGTAAAGCTACATCGAAAAGGGCATTATCATCTAAGCTCTATTATATTGACTGATGACGTCAAAAAATTGACTTCCAATAGTGCTAAATGACAAATTTAGTATAACTTATCTTCTCTATAAATGGGTTCGACCGAAATCATTCTAGAATTTTTTTCTGACTATGAAAAGATGGGGTCTGCTATCGCCCTATCAGTTCCCAGTTCCCTATACTATACCGTTGATGTGAAAAACAAGAGCTGAATCTAATTTTCATTCGATGATTATAACAAAATTGAGACATGAAGAATCTGATTTAAAACATTACCAGTAACATATACAGCCTTTCCAGTTGATTTAACTCCTTTGAAAATACACGCAATACAAATGAGCCACGCTATAAAAAGTGTTCCGGCTAACTCCCACTGTATTCCACCTGGTTCGTCAATGCCAGACGTTATCTGAAGAACGTTCCGTCTAAAATAGAAAAGAAAAGTGAAAAAAACCACTTAGTCACTTTTTTCAATTTATGTATCTTTAAATTTAATATAAATTAAATATTTTTAATTTAAGTTTCCAATCCAAGAAAGAAATATTTTATATCTAAAATTGTCTTTTAGTTGTATCAAAGAATAGCAGACCAGACACACAAGAGTGGGTATAAACTCAATCATAGGCAGCACAATAGCGGTGCCTAGGTAAAAAGCGATGTGGGCAAAATGTTTTTTTTTAGAGCAGGTCACTTTGTATCAAAAGAGTTGTCGTAAAAACTTTGAAAAGGGCTCATTCGATTGGAAATTGAAGGGCTAGTGCCCTTTTAATAGTCAAAAGTGATTATAGGGCAACTAACCCCCTCCCACGTACACCATTTCCCAAAACACATCCAATCAAAATTTGGAGATAGCCATTTTGTTCAACGTAGTTAAAAAATTCTGAAATTATGTAATTGAGGATGACAACCCCCCTACAGCCCTTAGAACAAGGGTTGTAAGTTATGCCCTAGGGCATATGAGGTTTACATAGAAAGGGTGATGGCGTAAACTTTAGAGGGGGCTCATTCGATTGCCAATCAGAAGTTTTAGGGCCATTTTTAGGATTCAGAGTGATCAGAGGGCGGATGCCCACCACATCTCGTATTTTCCCAAAAGTCATCTCATAGAAATTTTGAGATAGCCGTTTGTTGTCGTAGAAACTTCGAAAAGAGCTCATTTGATTGGAAATTGAAAGGGCTAGTGCCCTTTTAATAGTCAAAATTGATTGGAGGGCGACTAACCCCCTCCCACGCCCGCCATTCCACTAAACAAATCCAATCAAAATTTTGAGATAGCAATTTTGTTCAACGTAATTGAAAGGTCCGGAAATTATGTGTTTGAGGATGACAACCACCCCCCCCCCACAGCCCTCAGGACGAGGGTTGTTAGTTATGGCCTGGGGGAATATAAGGTATATATAGAAAGAGTTTCTGAAATGGACTAATTTGATTGGAAATCAGATGTCCCAGAGCCCTTTTTAATATTCAGAGTGATCGGAGGGTAGATACCCCCACACCTCGTATATTCCCGAAATTTATCCGCTGGAAATTTTGAGATGACCATTTGTTGTCATAGAAATCATAAGCAGCGCGCTAGCGCTGCCTAAGTAAATAACGATGTGGTACCAATGTGTTTTTTTTTCTTTCTTCGACAGGCACTTCGTATCGAAGGAGTTGTTGTAGAAACTTCGGAAAGGGTTCATTCGATTGGAAATTGGGGTGGCTAGTGCCCTTTTTAACAGTCGAAAGTGATAGGAGGGCAAAGCCCCCCCCCTCCCCACGCCTATCATTCCCCCAAACACATCCAATCAAAAGTTTGAGATAGCCATTTCGCGTAGTTGATTTCCAGATAGCCATTTTGCTCAGCTTAGTTGATTTCCAGATAAAAAATATCTTTTTGAGGAGGACACTCCCCCACAACCCTCGGGGTAAGGGTTTTAAGTTATGCCCTGAGGGCATAAGAACAATGTTGGCACAATGTACCATATATTATTTTTTTACTTTAGAGCAGGGCACTTCATATGGAAGGGGTCGTCGTAGAGACTTCAAAAGGGGCTCATTCGATTGGAAATCGAGAATTCTAGGGCCTTTTTGATAGTCGAACGTGATTAGAGGGCAACTAGCCCCCCCCCCCGCCCATCATTCCCACGAACACATCCAATCAAAATTTTGAGATAGCCATTTTCTTCAGCGTAGTTAATTTCCACATATAAAATGTGTTTTTGAGGAGGACACTCTCCTACAACTCTCCGGGCAAGGGTTTAAGTTATGCCCTGGGGGCATATAAGGTTTTTGTATAATACATTGTCGTAGAAACTTCTCTCCCCCAGAGCCCTCAGGGCAAGGGTTTTAAGTTATGCCCTGGGGGTATATAAGGTTTTCATAGAAGATGTTGTCGTAGAAACTTCAAAACAAACTCATTTGATTGGAAATTCAAAGGGCTAGCGCCCTTTTCAAAAGTCAAAAGTGATTGGAGGGCAACTAGCCCCCCCCCTCACCCATCATTCCCCCAAACACATCCAATGAAAATTTTGAGATAGCCATTTTGTTCTGCGTAGTTGATTTCCATATAGAAAATATATTTTTGAGGAGGACACTCCCCCACAACCCTCAGGGCAAGGATTGTAAGTTATACCCTGGGGGCATGTAAGGTTTTTATTGGAATCTTTGTCGTAGAAACTTGAAAAAGGGCTCGTTCGATTTGAAATTCAAAGGGCTAGCACCCTTTTAATAGTCGAAGGTGATTTGAGGGCCACTAATCCCCCTCTCACGCCCACCTTTTCCCCGAACACATCCAATCAAAATATTTAGATAGAGATTTTATTCAAAGTAGTTGAAAGTTTTGGAAATTAGGTCTTTAAGGATGATAGCCCCTCCCCCCAGCCCTCAGGGCAATGGTTGTAAGTTATGCCCTAGGGGGCATATAAAGTTTCTATTGAAACCGTTGTCGTAGAAATTTCAAAAGGGCGCATTCAATTGGAAATTGAAAGGGCTAGTGCCTTTTTTAATAGTTGAAAGTGATTGGATAGTGACTAACGCCCCTCTCACGCCCACTATATTCCCAAACACATCCGATCAAAATTTTGAGATATCCATCTTTGTTCAACGTAGTTGAACGTTCTGGAAATTAGGTCTTTTAGGATGATAACCCCATCAGAGCCCTCAGTGCAAGGGTTGTAAGCTACGTCCTGGGGGCATATAAGGTTTATATAGAAAGTTGTTTTATCGAATCATAGGCAGCGTGATCGCGCTACCTAAGTAAAGAATGGGGACACTCGAGAACGAGACAAGGAACGAGGACTAAGTAAAGAGGGTGACGCTCCCCCACAACCCTCAGGGCAAGGGTTTTAAGTTATGCCCTGGGGGCATATAAGAACGATGTTGGCACAATGTATTATTTATTAATTTTTTCCTTTAGAACAAGGAAAAGATGTCGTAGAAACTTCGAAAAGCGCTCATTCAATTGGAAATTGGAGTTGCTTGTGCCGTTTTTAATAGTCGAAAGTGATTGGAAGGTGACTAACACCCCTTCCACGCCCACCGGAAATTATTTCTTTGAGGATGACAACCCCCTCACAGCCCTAAGGTCAAGGTTTGTAAGTTATGCCCTGGGGGCATATAAGGTTTTTTTATAGAAGGCGTTGTCGTAGAAACTTCAAAAAAGACTACTTCGATTGGAGATTCAAAGGGCTATTGCCCTTCTCAAAAGTCGAGAGTGATCAGAGGGCAACTAACCCGCCTTTGATGCCTACCTTTTCCCCAAACACATCTAATCAAAACTTTGAGATAGCCATTTTATTCAACGTAGTTTTAAGTTCTGAAAATTAGGTCTTTGAGGATGACAACCCCTCCCCCCACAATCCTCAGGGAAAGGGTCGTAAATTATGCCCAGGGGGCATATAAGGTTTTTATATAATGCGTTGTCGTATAAACTTTAAAAAGGGCTCATTCGATTGGAAATGAAATGGCTAGTGCCCTTTTTAATGGTCGAAAGTGATTGGAAAGCAACTAACATCCCTTCCATGCCCCCCATTTCCCCAAACACATCCAATAAAGATTTTGAGATAGCCATTTTGTTCCAAGCAGTTCAACGTTCAGGAAATTATACCTTTGAGCAGGACACTCTCCCCACAGTCTTCAAGGCAAAGGTTATAAGTTATGCCCTGGGGGCATATAAGGTTTTTATTGAAATCTTTGTCAAATTAAAGTAAAGTGCGAATTTTTTTCTGGCCTTGGGAAGGCATAGGGGTTTTGCGCCCAATTTATGTTAATTTCTACTCGTTTTGAGTTTGATTCGGTTATTTATTGTAATTTCTGTTCGTTTTGGGTTTCATTTATTTATCGATGCTGATTTCTGGTAGTTTCACGCTTGGTAGATTGTTTGATTTTATTTTGCTCCTTTTTTGTTTAATGGAGTTCTTTACTTTTCTTTCAAAAACTTATTTTGTGGAAAAAGCTTTTTAATTAATTTTGAAAAGAGCTCATTTGATTGGACATTGAAAGGGCTAGTGCCCTTTCAATAGTCAAAAGTAATTGGAGGGCAACTAACTCCTTTCCCATGCCCACCTTTTCCTCAAACACAAGCAATTAAATTTTTGAGAAGGCCATTTTGTTCAACGTAGTTAAAAAGTTCGGAAATTATGTACTTGAGGATGACAACCCCCCTACAGCCCTCAGAACAAGGGTTTTAAGTTATTCCCTGGTTGCATATGAGGTTTATATAGAAAGGGTGATGGCGTAAACTTCTGAGGCGGCTCGTTGGTTTGCGAATCAGAAGTTTTAGGGCCATTTTTAAGATTCAGAGTGATTAGAGAGTGGATGCCCCCCATATCTCGTATTTTCCAGAAATGCATCTGATAGAAATTTTGAGATGGCCATTTGTTGTCGTAGAAACTTCGAAAAGAGCTCATTTGATTGGAAATTGAAAGGGCTAGTGCCCTTTTAATAGTCAAAAGGGATTGGAGGGCGACTAATCCCCTCCCACGCCCTCTATTTCCCTAAACACATCCAATCAAAGTTTTGAGATAGCAATTTTGTTCAACATAATTGAAAGGTCCGGAAATCATGTCTTTGAGGATGACAACCCCCCCCCACAGGCCTCAGGGCGAGGTTTGTAAGTTATGGCCTGGGGAATATAAGGTATATATAGAAAGGGTTTGTGAAATGGACTCATTTGATTGGAAATCAGATGCCCTAGAGCCCTTTTTAATATTCATAGTGATCGGAGGGCAGATAACCCCCACACTTCGTATTTTCCCGAAATTTATCCGATGGAAATTTTGAGATGACCATTTTTGTCGCAGAAATTTTGAAAAGAGCTCATTCGATTAGACATTGAAAGGGTTAGTGCTCTTTAAATAGTCAAAAGTAATTGGAGGGCAGCTAACCCCTCTCCCACGCCCACCATTTCCCAAAATACATCCAATCAAAATTTGGATATAGCCATTTCGTTCAACGTAGTTAAAAGTTCGGAAATTATGTACTTAAGGATGACAACCCCCCTACAGCCCTCAGAACAAGGTTGTAAGTTATGCCCTGGTTGTATTTGAGGTTTATATAGAAAGGGTGATGGTGTAAACTTCTGAGGCGGCTCGTTGGTTTGCAAATCAGAAGTTTTAGGGCCATTTTTAAGATTCAGAGTGATCAGAGAGTGGATGCCCCCCACATCTCATATTTTCCCGAAATTCGTCTCGTAGAAAGTTTGAGATAGCAGTTTGTTGTCGTAGAAACTTCGAAAAGGGGTCTTGATTGGAAATTGAAAGGGCTAGTGCCCTTTTTAATAGTCCAAATTAATTGGAGGGCAACTAACCCCCCTCCCACGCCCGCCATTCCACTAAACAAATCCAATCAAAGTTATGAGATAGCAGTTTTGTTCAACATAATTGAAAGGTCCGGAAATTACGTCTTTAAGGATGACAACCCCCCCTCCCACAGCCCTCAGGGCAAGGGTTGTAAGTTATGGCCTGGGGAATATAAGGTATATATAGAAAGTATTTCTGAAATGGACTCATTTGATTGGAAATCAGATGCTTTAGAGCCCTTTTTAATATTCAGAGTGATCGGAGGGCAGATAACCCCCACACCTCGTATTTTCCCGAAATTTATCCGATGGAAGTTTTGAGATGACCATTTTTGTCGTAGAAATTTTGAAAAGAGCTCATTCGATTAGACATTGAAAGGGTTAATGCTCTTTTAATAGTCAAAAGTAATTGGAGGGCAACTAACCCCTCTCCCACGCCCACCATTTCCTCAAACATATACAATTAAATTTTTGAGAACGCCATTTTGTTCAACGTAGTTAAAAAGTTCGGAAATTTTGTACTTGAGGATGACAACCCCCCTACAGCTCTCAGAACAAGAATTGTAAGTTAGGCCCTGGTTGCATATGAGGTTTATATAAAAAGGGTGATGGCGTAAACTTCGGAGCCGGCTCATTGGATTGCAAGTCAGAAGTTTTAGAGCCATTTTTAAGATTCAGATTGATCAGAGAGTGGATGCCCCCCACATCTCGTATTTTCCCGAAATGCATCTGATAGAAATTTTGAGATGGCCATTTGTTGTCGTAGAAACTTCGAAAAGAGCTCTTGATTGGATATTGAAAGGGCTAGTACTCTTTTAATAGTCAAAAGTGATTGGAGGGGGACTAACTCCCTCCCACTCCCACCATTTTCCTAAAAACATCCAATCGAAATTTTGAGATAGCAATTTTGTTCAACGTAATTGAACGGTCCGGAAATTATTTCTTTGAGGATGACAACCCCCCCCCCCACAGCCCTCAGGGCGAGGGTTGTAAGTTATGGCCTGGGAGAATATAAGGTATATTTAGAAAGGTTTTCTGAAATGGACTCATTTGATTGGAAATCAGATGTCCTAGAGCCATTTTTGATATTCAGAGTGATTGGAGGGCAGATACCCCCCCCACCTCGTATTTTTCCAAAATTTATCCGATAGAAATTTTGAGATGACCAGTTTTTGTCGTAGAAATTTTGAAAAGAGTTCATTCGATTGGACATTCAAAGGGCTAGTGCTCTTTTAATACTCGAAAGGAATTGGAGGGCTATTAACCCCCTTCCCACGTCCACCTTTTCCCCAAACACTTGCAATTAAAAAATTTTGAAGGCCATTTTGTTCAACGCAGTTGAAAGGTTCGGAAATTATGCCTTTGAGGATGACCCCCCCCCCACATCCCTTAGGGCAAGGGTTGTAAGTTATGCCCTGGGGGCGTATAAGGTATATTAACAAAGGGTGATCGTATAAAATTCGTAGGGGGCTCATTGAATTGGCAATCAGAATTTCTAGCGCCCTTGTTAAGATTCAGAGTGTTCAGAGGTCGGATCCCCCTCACACCTCATATTCTCCCGAAAAGCATCTGATATAAATTTTGAGATGACCATTTGTTGTCTTGGAAACTTCGAAAAGAGCTCATTTGATTGGAAATTAAAAGGGCCAGTGCCCCTTCTAATAGTCGAAAGTGTCTGGAGGGCAAATATTCCCCTCCCACGCCCACCATTTCTCCAAATGCATCCATTCAAAATTTTGGGATAGCCATTTTTTTTTTCAACGTAATTGAAAGGTCCGGAAATTATGTCTTTAAGGACGACAACGCCCCAGAGCCATCAGGGCAAGGGTTTTAAGTTATGCCCTGGGGGCAATGAAGGTATACACAGAAAAGGCTATCGTATAAATATTGTAAGGGGCTCATCGGCATGTTAATCAGGAGTTCTAGTTCCCTTTTTAAGATTCAGAGTGATTGGGGGATGAGTAACTCCCCCCACACCTTGTATTTTCCTGAAATGCATCTGGTAGAAATTTTGAGATGGCCATATTTTGTCATAAAAAATTCCAAAAGAGCTCATTCGATTGGTAATTGAAAGGGCTAGTGCCCTTTTTAATATTCGAAAGCCAATGGAGGGCAACTAACCCCCCTCCCGCGCCCACCATTTTGCCAAACACATCCAATCGAAATTTTGAGATAGCAATTTTGTTCAACGTAATTGAAAGGTCTGGAAATTATGTCAATGAGGATGAACCTCCCCCTCACAGCCTTCAGGGAAAGGGTTGTAAGCTGTGCCATGGGGGCATATAAGGTATATATAGAAAGGGTGATCATGTAAACTTTGGAGGGGGCTCATTGGATTGGTAATCAGGAGTCCTAGTACCCTTTTTAAGATTCGGAGTAATCGGAGGGTTGTTACCTCTCCCCCCTCACATCTCGTATTATACCGAAATGTATCTGATAGAAATTTTGAGATGACCATTTGTTGTCGTAGAAACTTCAAAAAAGGCTCATTTGATTGGAAATTCAAAGGGCTAGTGCCCTTTTTAATAGTCAAAAGTTATTGGAGGGAAACAAGCTTCCTCCCCCTACGCTCAATGATTCCCAAAATTATCTAATCAAAATTTTTGAAACAGCCATTTTGTTCAGCGTAGTTGAAAGGTCTGGAAATTATGTCTTGGACAACCCCCATACCTTCTCAAGACCAGAACATAATTTGCTCTTTAATGAAAAAAAAAATGGTTTAGTATACATATACTGATATATTCCTAAGAGTTTAATAATTATTTACTTATTAAGGTTAATAAGTTAGAAAATTTTAAAAGTACTTTGTTTATCTAAATCATACAATAAATAATTGATACAAACTCAAAACGAGCAAAAATTAACATGAGTAAGGCTGACAGCTCCACAACGATGACTTCACGATGTGAATGACTTCACAAGACCAGAACTTAATTTGCACTTTACTGAAAACTAAGTACATTCGTAATGTTTTCTCTTTGTTTTTACTTGTTTAAAATATTTTTACTAGACATATGAAGCGTGAAGTCCTCCCCCTTGCACACCAATTACAGCGCGAGTGTCTGGTGCCCTTTTTAAGAATAACAAAAGGTTAGAGGGCAAGCAGCCCTTCCCTCAAGCCCATTTATTTTCCAAAGGCGTCCAGTCAAAATTATGAGATAGCTATTTTGTTCAGCATAGTAGAACGTTTAAGCAACTACGTCTTTGGGGATATTAGGCATGTCAATCCCCCAGAATTATGCAATGGGCCCATTATGCTTTGAAATTAAATTTTGACTTAAAATAAACCAAACGGCTTTGTTTTTATGGTTGCCAATAAGACACCTCAGCAATATATCGAGAACGACTGGGGGCGTTAAGTTGAACATTTTGGGACTACTACTATTACTGCTTCTGCTCTTACAATTTAAATCAATAAAAAGAGCGTGAGTGTATCCTGGTTGTCAAAGAGCAGAGATAGAATCTTTTGGGAATTATATTAAGTTTTATCTTTCAGGTCAACTTCAGAGGCTATAAAATTAAATTAAAAATACTGTTTGTGTCAGGATTAAACATTGTTGAAAAAGTTTCTCCAACATACAAATAGCAACCCATACTATGAATTCTTGTAGAAAAATACTTAAAAGATATACAATAATATTTGTTCCGTTGAAAAGACTATGTCAATAAAAAACGAACAAAAGTAAATTTAAAAAACTTTTTACACAAGACAAGTTTCTCAAAGAAAAGTAAAAAAAA